>NC_057811.1:366101664-366104153 GCF_018294505.1 Triticum aestivum | reverse complement strand
GGGTTAAAATAAAGATGACCCTCGAGAGAGCGACTCCCTAGGGAAAAGAAATAGGCTAGGCAAATGGTAAAACCAAGGTTGGGCCTTGCTGGAAGAGTTTTATTCAAGGCGAACTATCAAGGGGGTCCCATAAATTACCCAACCGTGTGAGGGACGCAAAATCAAGGAACATAACACCGGTATGACGGAAAATAGGGTGGCAAGAGTGGAACAAAACACCAGGTATAAGGCCGAGCCTTCCACCCTTTACCAAGTATATAGATGCATTAATAATATAAGAGATATTGTGATATCCCAACATAAACATAATCCAACATGGAGCAATCTTCATCTTCACCTGCAACTAGCAACGCTATAAGAGGGGCTGAGCAAAGAGGTAACATAGCCAAACAACGGTTTGCTAGGAAGGGCGGCAAAGGTTAGAGGTTCATGGCAATTTGGGAGGCTTGAAGAGCAAGTGATAGGTAGCGCGGCATAGCGATAGAACGAAGCAACTAGCATAGCAATGATAGTAATGAGATCCAAGGTAACGGTCATCTTGCCTGAAATCCCGCTAGGAAGAAGAACGAGCCCATGAAGAAGATGAAGCCACGAAGACGAACGAATCCTCACGATCGCAACGACACGGGAACTATCGAGAAGAAGCACACAACATGGTAAACACACCACACATGAACAAGGCATGATGCTCAATCAACTATGATGCATGACAAGGCTACATGAAGCTACACACGGTAAGAGAGGATGCATACAAGAACAACACATCAAAGCAAGTTTAAATGAGGCCGGAAACAACATATAACAAATCCGGTAAGTCCTCATATGCAAATTTCGAAATTGGTCCAGAACTGAATAAACCTTATATCCAAGTTGTTAAACAGCAAGTTAAAGAGCACCATGATGATCTACACGAAATTCTAGTCAAGTTACATATAAAGTTCATTAGATTCGGAGCTACGGCCTAGAAGATATGAGCAAAACAAGATAAGCATGGCATTGATGCAAAATGCATACAAACATCAAGCAAACACCTCAAATCAAAGAATGCAACAAGATAATATGGAACTACAAGCAAAAGTAAGCAAGTTTCATATAGAGCACACTCCAAATGGAGCAACGGCGCAACACATACACTCCAAACAAGATATAGCAACAAACTGTCCAAAACAGCAACTAGGCATTTAGAAATCATCAAAACAATATGCTACAGCAACTCAACATGAAAAAAAAGGCATGGACATGATCTACAGGTAAAACATGACAAAACATGAACACTGAGCTACCTCCAGAAACCAATATAGCATGCTCAAAAGGACATGGCAAGATTGCAAATAATAACAGATTCACAGACTTGGTGAAATTACTGGACATGGCAGAAATAACAACAGGTTGCAAAGTTTAGAGCTAGAAAACAACATGCTCCAGGAACATATCATAGCAAAAAAGGCATGGCATGAGTCTACTAATGGCATAGAACAAAAGTCCCTTACTGACCATAAGCCAAAAAGGACTCGAAGATATGATGGCAACCATGTAAACATAGCAAGTTTCGTTAACAGGTTTCAGACTTAGCAGAAAACAGAGCATGACAGAAACAGACATTATGAGGGCATCTTGGTGAGCTTGATGACTCACCACAAAGCAATGCATGACAAAACAAGCACATATACAGCAATATGGCATGTTTATGAAGCTATCCATGGCAAGAGAAAATACCTAGCATGTATGAAACAACTACAACAAGCTTGGCAAAATTGAATAACACGTAAACAATCTGCCAGGAACATTTTGTAGCAAAAGTAGAGCAAGATTAAGACATGCTATGGCACTACATAATTACAAACAAGGGCATGGATGGATAGACCACAACTATATATACCAGACATCCTTACTGAACATCTCCAAAAGGAGCATGGATCTCTCTGTAGACACATGGATACATAGCAACAAAATAACAGCAGTCACAGACTTAGTAAAATTACTAAGTCCCTGAAATTAGAAACATTACGGAGCCTAGTTTGCATGCTTGTGCTAGTCACCACAGAGATCACAAAAATACATGGCATACATCTCTGTAAAGATGGCATGGCATACATCAAAACACATGTAGAGCTCATGCCTATAAGATGCACAGATTAAATGCAACAAAATAACAAATCCTCAAGTTCTGATTAGTAACAGCAGTTAACAACAACTAGCACTCTTGCACCAGAGATTTGGGCATCAAGATGGACTCAAATGAACATGGCACAAAGGAATGAAATGCAGAGCATCACACAGGGAACATTTCGATATATCAAACATGCAAAACGGAGCTATATGCATGAAGTTACAACATCACAAACATGCGCACATAATGTGGACATCCCAGGACTTGGTAGAATTTGCAGCGAGCGTCAAATAGCTAAAACGTGCACCGGCGGGCTTTAGAGGGTGTCTCACCACTGGGCTCGGCCCAGGACGCAGAGGGGGCAGCTGGGCCGTGGATC
>NC_057811.1:366015940-366101400 GCF_018294505.1 Triticum aestivum | reverse complement strand
GAGGGCGTAGCAACGGCGGGGAGGTCGAGGGGCGCTGGGGACGACCGGATCCGGTCGCTCCGGACCCGTTCCGGCCGGATCCGACGGCAACTCGCGACGGGGCGGCGGCGAGGAAACTCCGGCGGCGGCGGCTCCTGCGGGGAAGAGAGAGAGAGGGAAAACGTGAGAGAGAGAGAGCCGATGGGAGGAAAAGAAGGAGTCGCGGCAAGGGAGCCGGTGCCTGGTCGCCGGCGGTGAGGGCTCCGATGGCCGGCGATGGGGTCCTCCGGGCGGGATCGGACGGAGCGAGGGGCGACGGGATCCAGGCGAGCAGGGCGCTCGGGAGCGGAGGTGGGCGGCTGCGGGCCTCGGGCCCAGATCGGGGCCCGGGCGGGCCTGGCATGGGCCTGGCGGCGCGGGGAGGCAGGGGGGTCAGGTGGCGCGAGGGGATAGGCTGCGGGAGGCAGTTTGCGGCGGCGCTGACGAGTGGGGCGGCGCCAAGTGGCGACGGGGAAGCTGGCCGGCGCGAAAAACGAAGGAGAGGCGGCTGCAGGTGGTAGGACGAGGCTAGGAGGGTACGGGATGACTAGGGTAGCTCAAAATGGACTAGGGGTGTCCATATATAGCAAATTTGCTAGGGTTTAGGGGTTAGGAGGGGTTTCGGAGCCCTCCGATCGCGATCGGGCGGTTCCGGACGCGAGGAGAGGTAGGATGGGCCTAGGAGAGATTAGTGGGCTGTGAAGAGGGGGCTTAGGCTGAGAGGAGAGAGGAGAAATGCAGCCCGGCAACGGTTTCGGAGCGAAACGTCCGACGAAGGTACCGGCAACGATACCGCTATATGTTTAACGGTTGGGCTATCAAACGGACTCCGAATGCGACGAAATTTGACAGGCGGTCTACCTACGCTATAACAAGACCGCACGCCAAGTTTCACCCCATTCCGAGAACATTTTTATGCCACTCATAAAAAATAAAGTTCGGAGGTGCCGCGGGCGCGTGCGAGTGTGTCTGGACTATGAACGGACAACGGAGAGAACCGGGAGGACCCGAACGGATGCAAGTTTTGAAAACCCATGCAGATGAAATGCAGATGATGACATGGGAAAATGCAACACTCAAGCAAATGGCATGGCAACGACGGCGAATAACTGGGTGACACCTGGCGCATCGAATCCGGGGCGTTACACCAAAATGTTGGGTACACCTTCTATCACAGATCCGAAGGCAAGATCTTTGTTGCTAAGAATGGATCCTTTCTGGACAAGGAGTTTCTCTCGAAAGAAGTGAGTGGGAGGAAAGTAGAACTTGATGAGGTAACTGTACCTGCTCCCTTATTGGAAAGTAGTTCATCACAGAAATCAGTTTTTGTGACTCCTACACCAATTAGTGAGGAAGCTAATGATGATGATCATGTAACTTCAGATCAAGTTACTACCAAACCTCGTAGGTCAGCCAGAGTAAGGTCCGCACCAGAGTGGTTCGGTAATCCTGTTCTGGAGGTCATGTTACGTGACCATGACGAACCTACGAACTATGAGGAAGCGATGATGAGCCCAGATTCCGCAAAATGGCTTGAGGCCATGAAATCTGAGATGGGATCCATGTATGAGAACAAAGGATGGACTTTGGTTGACTTGCCCAATGATCGGCAAGCCATAGAAAATAAATGGATCTTCAAGAGGAAGATGGACGTTGATAGTAGTGTTACTATCTACAAAGCTAGACTTGTCGAAAAAGGTTTTTGACAAAGTTCAAGGTGTTGACTACGATGAGAGTTTCTCACTCGTATCTATGCTTAAGTCTGTCCGAATCATGTTAGCAACTGCCGCATTTTATGAAATCTGGCAAATGGATAAACAAAACTGCATTCCTTAATGGATTTATTAAAGAAGAGTTGTATATGATGCAACCAGAAGGTTTTGTCAATCCTAAAGGTGCTAAAAAAATATGCAAGCTCCAGCGATCCATCTATGGACTGGTGCAAGCATCTCGAGTGTTGGAATATAAGCTTTAATAAGTTGATCAAAGCATATAGTTTTATACAGACTTGCGGTGAAGCCTGTATTTATAAGAAAGTGAGTGGGAGCACTACAGCATTTCTGATAAGTATATGTGAATGACATATTGTTGATCAGAAATAATGTAAAATTATTCTGCAAAGCATAAAGGAGTGTTTGAAAGGAGTTTTTCAAAGAAAGACCTCGGTGAAGCTGCTTATATATTGAGCATCAAGATCTATAGAGATAGATCAAGACGCTTGATAAGTTTTTTCAATGAGTACATACCTTGACAAGATTTTGAAGTAGTTCAAAATGGAATAGTCAAAGAATGAGTTCTTGCCTGTGTTACAAGGTGTGAAATTGAGTAAGACTCAAAGCCCGACCACGGCAGAAGATAGAAAGAGAATGAAAGTCATTCCCTATGCCTCAGCCATAGTTTCTATAAAGTATGCCATGCTGTGTACCAGATCTATTGTATACCCTACAATGATTTTGGCAAGGGAGTACAATAGTGATCTAGGAGTAGATCACTGGACAGTGGTCAAAATTATCCTTAGTGGAATAAGGATATGTTTCTCGATTATGGAGGTGACAAAAAGGTTCGTCGTAAAGGGTTACGTCGATGCAAATTTTGACACAGATCCAGATGACTCTAAGTCTCAATCTGGATACATATTGAAAGTGGGAGCAATTAGCTAGAGTAGCTCCGTGCAGAGCATTGTTGACATAGAAATTTGCAAAATACATACGGATCTGAATGTGGCAGACCCGTTGACTAAACTTCTCTCACAAGCAAAACATGATCACACCTTAGTACTCTTTGGGTGTTAATCACATAGCGATGTGAACTAAATTATTGACTCTAGTAAACCCTTTGGGTGTTGGTCACATGACGATGTGAACTATGGGTGTTAATCACATGGTGATGTGAACTATTGGTATTATCACATGGTGATGTGAACTAGATTATTGACTCTAGTGCAAGTGGGAGACTGAAGGAAATATGCCCTAGAGGCAATAATAAAGTTATTATTTATTTCCTTATATCATGATAAATGTTTATTATTCATGCTAGAATTGTATTAACCGGAAACATAATACATGTGTGAATACATAGACAAACAGAGTGTCACTAGTATGCCTCTACTTGACTAGCTCGTTGATCAAAGATGGTTATGTTTCCTAGCCATAGACATGAGTTGTCATTTGATTAACAGGATCACATCATTAGGAGAATGATGTGATTGACTTGACCCATTCCGTTAGCTTAGCACTCGATCGTTTAGTATGTTGCTATTGCTTTCTTCATGACTTATACATGTTCCTATGACTATGAGATTATGCAACTCCCGTTTACCGGAGGAACACTTTGTGTGCTACCAAACATCACAACGTAACTAGGTGATTATAAAGGTGCTCTACAGGTGTCTCCGAAGGTACTTGTTGGGTTGGCGTATTTCGAGATTAGGATTTGTCACTCCGATTGTCGGAGAGGTATCTATGGGCCCTCTCGGTAATGCACATCACTTAAGCCTTGCAAGCATTGCAACTAATGAGTTAGTTGTGGGATGATGTATTACGGAACGAGTAAAGAGACTTGCCGGTAACGAGATTGAACTAGGTATTGAGATACCGACGATCGAATCTCGGGCAAGTAACATACCGATGACAAAGGGAACAACGTATGTTGTTATGCGGTTTGACCGATAAAAGATCTTCGTTGAATATGTGGGAGCCAATATGAGCATCCAGGTTCCGCTATTGGTTATTGACCGGAGACGTGTCTCGGTCATGTCGACATTGTTCTTGAACCCGTAGGATCCGCACGCTTAAAGTTCGATGACGGTTATATTATGAGTTTATGTGTTTTGATGTACCGAAGGTAGTTCGAAGTCCCGGATGAGATCGGGGACATGACGAGGAGTCTCGAAATGGTCGAGACATAAATATCGATATATTGGACGACTATATTCGGACATCGGAAAGGTTCCGAGTGATTCGGGTATTTTTCGGAGTACCGGAGAGTTACGGGAATTCGCCGGGGAGTATATGGGCCTTATTGGGCTTTAGGGGAAAGAGAGAGGAGAGGCTGCGCGCCCCCCAAGGCCTAGTCCGAATTGGACTAGGGGGAGGGGCTGCGCCCCCTCCTTCCTTCTCTTCTCTCTCCCCTTTCCTTGACTCCTACTCCTACTACTTGGAAGGGGGGGAATCCTACTCCCGGTGGGAGTAGAACTCCTCCTAGAGCACGCCATAGAGAGGGACGGCCCTCCCCCTCCTCCACTCCTTTATATACGGGGAGGGGGCACCCCTTGGAGACACAACAATTGATCGTTTGATCTTTTAGCCGTGTGCGGTGCCCCCCTCCACCATAGTCCACCTCGATAATACTGTAGCTGTGCTGACGAAACTCTCCCTCAACACTAGGCTGGATCGGAGTTCGAGGGACGTCATCGGGCTGAACGTGTGCTGAACTCGGAGGTGCCGTGCGTTCGGTACTTGATCGGTCGGATCGTGAAGACGTACGACTACATCAACCGCATTGTGCTAACGCTTCCGCTTTCGGTCTACGAGGGTACGTGGAAAACACTCTCCCCTCTCGTTGCTATGCATCACCATGATCCTGCGTGTGCGTAGGATTTTTTTGAAATTACTGCGTTCCCCAACAGTCCAACCTCTACTTGAAGCCCGGACCCTCGCGAGCCACCGGACGTCCGGTAGCGAACGGACGACCGACGCGTGTCTGCGCACAGAGTGTTGGGCCGAGGCCCATGTACTGTTTCGCCCACCTAGACTATATATACTCCTCCTCCTCCTCCCTCTTATTAGGGGCAGCACTTTTTTGGCTCATTTGAGAGATTGAGCTATGCTCATCCACCTGTTCACCTCTCCACGAGAGGCCGAGGCCTCTCCGGAGATGATCTCCCAAGTGGATTCAAGGCCCCTCACGGGAAGATTCTTCATGGATTCAAGGACTCCTCACTGAGATGAACTAGTTACCCTATGTATCATCCTGTGTTGACTTTGGATCGTGTATCTCTATGTGTATTCGGATCTAGCACATGTGTGATCGTTTCTTGTTAATTTGAGTGTTTCGTCTCGTTCCTCTCGTGATTTCCCTCGTGTTTCCCCTCGTGTTCTTCGTGTTCTTCACGAGGTCCCCTCCATTTCGTGAAAGATCGGCCCCTAGGGTTCCACCCTACATCATCTTGGTATCATGAGCCAAGGTTGATCATGAATTTGGAGCCCCTACCCTTAGTTTTCTAGCCTAATTTTGTCGTGTTTTGTCCCAATTTTGAAAATCCCCACAAAAATAACCCCCAATTTTTTTGTGATTTGTTGGTGTGATGAAGTTTTGTTGGATTTGATCCATGGATTTGATGTGTTGTACGTAGATCTAGCTTTTACCCATCAGTTTCCCCTTTTCCATCCACAAATTCGTCCAATTTTGACCAAATTTTGCTTACCCACCATGAACCCTAGAGGTTCATCCCGTGTCTGAAATCGCCTAGGCACTGGACGACCGGCCAGTACCGACGTCCGACGACCACCGGTCGTCCGACACATACCGGATGTCCGACCTAACCTGACGAAAATAAACTTTTTCACTCGAAATTTTTCAACCATCGCCCAAGCTTCTGCATTGCCACTCCAATCCCCCATTGCATTTCCTCATAGCCACCACCGCTTTCTGCAACAACCATCGCTTACCCGCTACCAACTCCGACAATTTTGCCACATTTTTCTTTGAGAATTTGAGTTGGGGTTTCTGTTACCTAACGTGTTTCGGCTACTTAGGGACGGTTCAACAATGACATCACCGCCACTCATCTTCACCAAGGACTTGTCATCGACAACATCCACTTCACAATTTTGACAACACCCACCGTAAGCAAGGGCGTAACCTCGGCAAAACTCTCGTACATTCTCCTTTGCCTTTGCATTGATAACCCCTTAGCCTCCCTTTTGCGTTACTTAACCATCAAGACTAGCCTTTGAGTATTGCCGACAACATTAATTGTGCACATTAGTGATCATCAATTCCATTGCATATATCATATCATCTTTGTATCATCTTGTCATCACTAGTGCAACATAATTGTTCCCGCATACACAATTGCTTTCTTGGTTCGTGAAGTTGTGCATAAGTGGCCAAACAAAGACATCAAAGAGAAAGGGCCAAAAGCTTTTAAGCAAAAGAGAAAGATAAGCAAAGAGCTTTTAAGCAAGAACCATAGCATCATACTACATTAAGATTGTCATGCTCGATCATCTTGGATCATACCAACGGAATATCATAGACATATAGCATACTTCAGATAGGAAGTCGTTGCATTTTTGCTTGGGTTGTGCACAAGTCTCGTATCCGCCTATTGAGCAATCAGGCTAGCGTCTCTCTTGTGTTGTGCAACAAGAGCATTTTCCATGGATTCCACATTTTGAGCTCACCCTTGGTTGCACGATCCCATTTATCTATCCGTGTGTGTGTTTCCGTGTACCACTTTGCTTTTGGTCTACTTGTAGCATTTGCCAATTTGCGAATCATTTTCATCATCATTCAGTCTTGCTAACAAATTGCATAAATTTTGTGCCACTATCCTCACCGACCTACTCCAAAAGCCTTTACTTGTGTTGGTGTGAGAATCAACAAGAATCGGTACCAATTGTGCTATTTCCTTAATACACTATTGAGTGATCATTGATCCATCTTCAACATCGGATAAGGTACATTTGGTCTAGTTCTTCCTTTCTCCCACTCACATATTTGCTTGCGATGATGGATAGGCCAAGTATATCTTCAAGCCCGCTCTTCGACGATCCTCAAGAACCGAACAACTACGTCACCAAGGTTCACCTATTTGGTGTTCAGTGAGCTCTACATCAAGAGAATGAAGCTATGAAATTGAGCTACTCGCCACCGACATGAGGCATTCTGAAGTGCGAACAAGAGACTACTTCGACAATACTCTTGCAAATCACATGGAAGATCTCAATGCCAACATGACTACTTAAATGTAAGAGCTACCAACTTTGATGGTCAATCGATCTTCTTCCTCTTCGTCATCCCAAAGATAGCGCAATTCAAGTCGACATTCCTATGACACCATCACCGGCTCAAGTACACCAACATTAAACACTCTTCGTCGAGCCGCACACCAAGACCATCAAGCAAACCACAATCCACTACACGCCAATGGTTCACAAGAGCAACTTGACGCGCAATAACATCGACATCATCAAAATCAAGCTACCCTTGCGCAAGAAAAAGAGCGGCAACACCAACACCAAGACGAGCAAGACGTCGACGCTCTACGTCAAGAACAACAATGGCGTGAAGCACAAGTCCTTGAGGCGCAATGTGCCCTCTGTGACACCAATCGTTCCATCGCTGCTCGCAACGAACGTGTTCGAGATGAAGAAGAAGCACTTCGTGATGAAGTACAAGAATGATGATATCAAGCACGATTGCACTGCCAAGTTCCACAAGCATGTCCACAAGCTCGACAAGAACCACAAGTTCACCAAGAGCAACAACACAATGAGAATACTCCACGCCAAGAGCAACTTGAGGTTGATAATCCTCCATGTCAAGAACGTCATCACAATAGGCAAGAGCACAATGAAGAGCAACGCTACGGCAAGCCCAAGTTCAACATGCCAAAGTTTTCCGGAAGCAATGATCCCGAAGACTATCTTTCATGGGCATTGAAGGTTGACAAGATCTTTCGTTTGCACAACTATGAAGAAGAAAAAAAGATTGCCATGGCATCTCTTGAGTTCCAAGACTATGTCCTCATTTGGTTGGAGCAAGTCATTGAATGACAAGAATCAAAAGGAGAGCCACCCATCACAACATGGAATCAAATGAAGGATGTCGTGAGAGCGCGCTTTGTGCCAACATACTATAACCGCGACCTCTTCAAGAAGTTACAACTCCTCAAGCAAGGCACAAAGACTGTTGAAGAGTATTACAAGGAAATGGAGATTGCCATGATTCGAGCAAATGTCACAGAAGATGATGAGCAAACTATGGCACATTTCTTGAATGGCCTCAACCATCCTATCAAGAAGATCGCCGACTTCCAATCTTACTCCAACCTCATCGAGCTAGTGCACCAAGCTACCAAGGCGGAGCGACAAGTGCAAGAAGACTACAATTATGCCAAGTACTCTCCCAAGACATACAGCTCCTACAATCAAGCTTCAATGACTACCCCGCTTTCTACCTCAACCAAACCTTCTACAAGCAACGACGACAAGTCAAGTTATAAGAGAACCTCGACAACCTCAAGTCATCCTCCTACTACAAGCAACTTCAAGCCGAGAGCTTCATCATCTACAACTCCATCGGATGAGACTGTCAAGACAAGTTACATCAAATGCTTCACATGTCAAGGCCGAGGCCACAAGACATTTGAGTGCCCCACTCGGCGCACCATGATCGCCAACGATGATGGCACCTATGACCCGATGAGTGAGGAAGAAATGGAAGTGCTTGAGCACGTGGCCATGCACCGGCGCGTAAATGAATATGACCAAGTCTTTTGTGACAATGATTCGAGCCCCGCTCTCGTTGTTTCCACGGTCTTGACACTTCAACACCAACAAGACGAAGACCAACGTTGCCACATCTTCCACACCAAGGCAGGCATCAATGGAAGGTCCATGAAGGTCATCATCGACGGAGGAAGTCGCCACAATTTGGCAAGTGAAGAGCTATGTTTTGTAGGACAGTAGCAATTTTATTCTTGTAGACTCGTGTTGGGCCTCCAAACGCAGAGTTTTGTAGGACAGTAGCAATTTTTCCTCAAGTGGATGACCTAAGGTTTATCAATCCATGGGAGGTGTAGGATGAAGATGGTCTCTCTCGAACAACCCTGCAACCAAATACAAGAAATCTCTTATGTCCCCTACACACCCAATACAATGGCAAATTGTATAGGTGCACTAGTTCGGTGAAGAGATGGTCATAAAAGTGTAATAATGAGGGTAGAAATATATTTTTATAATCTGAATAAATAAAAACAGCAAGGTAGCTAATAGTAGACGGGCACAAAAACGGTATTTCAATGCTTGAAAATGAGGCCTAGGGTCCGTACTTTCGCTAGTGCAATCTCTCAACAATGCTAATATAACTGGATCATATAACCATCCCTCAAAGTGCAACGAAGAATCACTCAAAAGTTCTTATCTAGCGGAGAACATAAGACGAAATTGTTTGTAGGGTACGAAACCACCTCAAAGCTATTCTTTCCGTTCGATCTATTCAAGAGTTCGTACTAAAATAACACAAAGCTATTCTTTCCGTTCGATCTATCCTAGAGTTCGTACTAAAATAACACCAAATAATTTCAGATTCATAATACTCAATCCAACACAAAGAACCTCAAAGAGTGCCCCAAGATTTCTACCGGAGAAACAAAAGACAAGAACGTGCATCAACCCCTATGCATAGATTACGCCAATGTCACCTCGGGAATCCGCGAGTTGAGTGCCAAAACATACATCAAGTGAATCAATACGATACCCCATTGTCACCATGAGTATTCAACTGCAAGACATATATCAAGTGTTCTCGAATCCATAAAAGTATTCAATCCGATAACAATGAAATATCAATGGGAAAACTCAATTCATCACAACAAGATAGAGAGGGGAAAACACCATATGATCCGACTATATTAACAAAGCTCGCGATACATCAAGATCGTGACATCTCAAGAACACGAGAGAGAGAGAGAGATTAAACACATAGCTACTGGTACAAACCCTCAGCCCCGAGGGTGGACTACTCCCTCCTCATCATGGTGGCCGCCGGGATGATGAAGATGGCCATCGGAGATGATTCCCACCTCCGGCAGGGTGCCGGAACGGGTTCTAGATTGGTTTTCGATGGCTACAAAGCCTTGCGGCGGCGGAACTTCTGATCTAGGTTAACCCCGAAGGGTTTCAGAATATTTGGGAATTTATAGTGCAAAGAGGGGGTGCGGGAGGCCACCGAGGTGGGCACAACCCACCTGGGTGCGCCAGGGGGCCCTGGCATGCCCTGGTGGGTTGTGCCCCCCTCGGGGCACCCCCCAGGTGCTTCTTTGGCCCACTGTTGGCCTTCTAGTCCATAAAAAATCTCCGTGAAGTTTCGTTGCATTTGGACTCCGTTGGTATTGATTTCCTGCGTTGTAAAAAAACAAGCAAATATCAGCAACTGGCACTGGGCACTGGGTCAATAGGTTAGTCCCAAAAGATGATATAAAGTTGCTATAAAATGATTGTAAAACATCCAAGAATGATAAAATAACAGCATGAATAATTCATAAATTATAGATATATTGGAGACGTATCAGCATCCCCAAGCTTAATTCCTACCCATCCTCGAGTTGGTAAATGATAAAAGAAATAACTCATGAAGTGTGAATGCTAGCAAAGTGCATAAGTTGGATCAATGATAATTTCAATCAGTTTTTCTAGCATCATAACATCAATTCTTTCTCATAAAACTTCTCGTGTTATAATGGCAACCAATTCACATGTTAAGGTTCAAACAATGAATTCTCTAGAAACCCAACAACCTATGTTCTTAGTCACCAAGCAATTGCAATTCAACTTATTCAACAGAGTTTAAGTACGAGCTCCACATACTCAACCATCTTATAGTCTTCTATGATTGCTAACACTCACCGCATAGACATGAGCAAAACATTTCAATAGGACACATAGAAAGATAGGGGCTCATAGTTTCGCCTCCCAACGTATTCACCTCAAGGGTGATGTCAACAATAATAACTCATGCTACCCATATTCAACTGGACATATGTGCCTAGATCTTTCCTCACCACATGATGCTTGCCAAAAGAGAAAAATAAAAAGGAATAGAGAGAAAAACTTTGACTCTTGCATGAAAGTAAATACATAAAATAAAGGTATTTTTATTTCTGTGCCCCTGGTTCGTTAGTTCTACTCATTCATCCCCACGCTCTTAACTTTTGCTCACTTTTCCCCACTCCCTTGCTCGAAACCCTTAGAACTGGTTATAGCGGACGTTGTCGTTGGGTCAATGGCTTGACCGTTAACTCTGACTAGTGGGGCCGCGTAGGGCGGAGTCCACATTTTGACCGTTACGTGGTAACCAGTGGGGCCGCAAAACTGACACTCGCGGTAACCTGAATCAGATCCAGTCGCTTCCATGCCGCCCCCTCCGCCGCTGTCATGCCGCCTCCACCGCAGTCGTGCCGCCTCTGCCGCAGTCGTGCCGCCTCTGCTGCATCTACCCTCTCTCCCCATCTAGGATTAGGAAGTGATGTCGGGGGGGCACCCCGTCCGGCCCATCGACCGTGGAGATGATTGGGTCGAATCAGAGGCTGATAATTCATGGATTCCACCTGGGTAAGCATCGTTTTCCTCTCAAATTGATTAGGAGATCCGTAAATTAGGCTGTATTTGACCACCGTTGGCGTGAATCAGCACAATTTATCTGAAATTTTCTGGCCTAACTGCGCCCTTTATCTTATTTCAATCAAATAGGGCTGATCCTGCACTTTCTTTTCGGCTAGCGGTTAGAATGGAAACTAGCGAGCTGCGTGGAACTAAACCGTGTGTGATTTCTGGATTTTTCTATCCTAAAGTGGTAGAAACCAGCATTTCGTTCAGAGATTTCCGCGAGGCACTCTGTTGTGAGTATCCGTGGAGCCCTGCCGATGCTGTTGAAATGAGATATTTCGACAGTACCAGAGATTTCTCCCATTAACTTGTGATGAGCATCTGGGATTGCTATTTAGTTTGAATGCTGACAGCCGTTTCGGTAAAATCCATATCGCTGTGCTTCAGGCATGCAAATAACGTATCCCAAAGGGTGTTCAGACATCATCTGTCTCTGCTAATAGCGAGCGTCCTTGCACTCCTTGTAGGTCGATACCAAGTAAACCTAGTGGTTCTGAAAGCCACAACATGTTGGCTACCGCTAATTCTGCCACTTCTCCTCTCCCTTCTGCACCTGATGTAGAAGTAGATGCGGAGCCCGACGAGGAAGTGCCTCGACATGATGATGAGGATGAGATTCTATTCCCTGAACTGGTGGATAGAGTCAGTCAACAGGCAGTGGAAGATGAAAATGCAGAGGAGCCTAGAAGCCGTGCTAGATTTGATGACACTGATGATGAAGAGAGGGAGGAGAACATCGACTCCTTAGTTTTACAAGAATATGATGGTGAGGACATGCCAACAATTGAGTGGAACAGGGAGAATCCCGACCTTACTCCAGGAACCGTATTCGAATCGATGGCGGACTGTCGTAATGCAGTGACTACATATTGCATTCTCACTGAAAACTTTTATGAGGTTGATAGGAGTGAGCCAGGAAGATTCACTGTTCATTGCCCTTATGATAGGTGTAGATGGAGGTTGCATGCATCCACTATGCAAAAGAGCAAATTGATTCAGGTATTACAACTGAATATTGTTATCAGATTATTTATCCATTCTATATTCAGATCATGTGTACTGTTTCTTAATTGTATTTGACATCATTTTTCATTTTGTTTCAGATAAAAAGCAACCCACACGGGCACACTTGCCCACCTGGAGGGGGAGGGGGAAAGGACAAATCAAAGCTTGCAAAGACTAGGTGGGTGGCAGATGCAATCTTGGATTGGGTGAGGGAAACACCAACAATTGGTCCAACATCACTCCATGGGAACCTATTTGAGAAGTACAAGATTAATGTACAATACATGAAGATTTTCTATGCTAAGGAAAGGGCTCTTGATAGGATTAATGGTCCATGGAATGAGAGTTTTCAGTTGCTTTACACCTTCAAAGCTGAAGTGGAGACGGCTAGTCCAGGGAGTGTTGTAGAGATTGACAAGCATACAGTTAAGTACAAATTAAAAGGGAAGGCAATAGAGAAGGAGTGCTTCAGGAGGGCTTTTGTTTGTTTCAAGGCTTGCTGGCAGGTGTTTCTGAATGGTTGTAGGCCCTATTTGGCTGTTGATGCGACTGCTTTGAATGGAAGATGGAGAGGCCAGCTAGCAGCAGCTTCTACAGTTGATGGACACAACTGGCTATTCCCAGTTGCATTTGGTGTGTTGGAGGTAGAGAGTAAGGAGAGTTGGGTTTGGTTTCTGTAGCAGTTGCGCAACATTATAGGTACACCCTCAGGTTTAGTTATACACACAGATGCTTGCAAGGGTTTAGAAAATGCAGTAGAAATTGTATTCCCTGGAGTGGAACATAGGGAATGTATGCGACACCTAGCGCAGAATTTTAAAAACAAATTCAAAGGCAAAGTTTATGATGAGAATCTATGGCCAGCATCATACAGATGCAGCTTGAGGAAGCATGAGCGCCATTTGAGAGTGTTGTATGCTCATAATCCTTTGGTGAAGGAGTACATGGATGAACATCATGGAAAGTTGTGGTCAAGAAGCAAATTCAATGAAATCTGCAAAGTAGACTATGTGACCAATAACCTCGCTGAGTGTTTCAATGCAAAGTTCAAGTCAGTGAAAGGGCTTTTGTTGTGGCAAGCATTTGATAAGATCAGGCAGATGATCATGGTAAAGATGGCTCTTCGTAAAAGAATTGCAGAAACACAATATGTTGGCCATCTTATGCTCCCATCTCTGATTAAGGCATTGCATGCCAAGGCAAGAGGACTAAGAATGAAATGCATTCGACCGTCGACATACGAGGCTGATGTGACATACACTGATAGTAAAATAGGAAATGGAGATATCCAGTGAACCTTGCAACCAATGAATGCAGCTGTAGGCAATGGCAGATCCGCGGGAAGCCGTGCATACATGCCCTACATCCCATGACTGTTATTGGAGGTGAAGATGGTGAAGTTGATCAGTATTGCTCTGAATATTTCTCTGTTGCCAAATTTAGGGCTGCTTATGCTGAAAATGTGCCTGCACTCTTGGGAAAAGACCAATGGAACATAGTAGACCCAAGGTTCAAACTCCATTCTCCTATACTGACTAGACCACCAGGAAGACCAAGGAAAACAGGATAAGAGCCGGTGAAGAGGGTCGTGTAAAAAACAGCGTAAGTGCAAAAGATGTGCTATCTTAGGGCATATTGCTAGGCTTTGTACCAATCCAGTTGGTGCATCATTTGGAGAAGAGGAACAATGGGTAGCAGCAAATGCAGAGGAGAATGCAGCAGCTGAGGAGAATGCAGCAAGTTTAGAGGACAATGCAGCAGCAGAGGATAATGCAACAAGTTTAGAGAATGAAGCAACTGAAGTAGCAGCTTGGTATGTGCGCAATCTTTCCATTTTTTTTGCATTTGTTCTCTTTTTTATCGATGGATAAGCTTATTTTTGTTTGACCCAGCTCTAGGATAATTAGAGGCACAAGACAGAAAAGACCTAGAGAGGAAGAAACTTCGGTTGAACCATCATCTGATGCGGGATTTGAAACCATGGCTTACGAAGGTTTTGAAGCTATAAGAGAGGAGGAAGTTCTTTTTCTGAAGTTCCTTTAAAGATTAGTGAGCCCACAGATGACCGTCAACTGGTCATCACTTGCTCGATCAGTCAAAGCTCAAAAAAACCGCCACCACCAGAAGTGAAGATCAGAAGCAACAAGACAAAGCTTTCAAAAGCACAAAATATCCCAGCCAGGGAAACCAGAAGCAAGACGGTTAACCCATCCCGAAACACAAGGAGCAAGGCAAATATTTGAATTTGAACTTGAACGCAAGTCATAAACTTTGAACTTTAAAGATTTGTAATAAGGATTCTGTCGTCAATTTGAAGTACTGTGAAAACTTGTAAGGTGTAATAATTCTATATGTAAACGTTGAATTTGAACTACTAAGGCAAAGTTTGAATTTTAGGCAAACTTTGAATTTGAACCAACACTTCAGTCCATTCCCCTATGGTGTGAGTTGCACAGTTTGCTGAACTATTATAAACGTTAGGGTGATCAATCCGATCTCTTTTGCGTCTACAAAACTTGTAGTCATGAGAAATGTGCTCCAAATGAGCTCCCAAGCTAGGGTAAACAGCCCCAAGCTAGGGTAAAAACCACATTTACCATATGAAAATGGAAAACTAAGTTTACATCCTTCTTATTCACTTTGAAATCAAGCTTTGGTGATTTTTTTGATTTTTTAAAAAAATTCAAAGACCGAAGGGAAACCCTACATCCTCTCCTTGGTCTCTATGAAACGGTGTACATGATAGCTCATATGTGTGAAGGTTTTTTCATGAAAATGTCCATAGACAAAGTTTATGATTTTTGGTTGGTAACATTGTGCGCAGGTTTTATATTTTTTTGATTTTTTAATTAATGGTGCTCATTTTACCTCAATCGTGCTAGCTAGGTTTTTTCCTCAAGTTTAGTATTTTTCCTCGTTAGTGTGTCCTATAAAACGACGAACGGCGAAGGTTTCATATTTTTCGATTTTTTTAAAATTATTTATGCTCAGTCAAAGCCTTTGAAACCCCGTTGACCAGCTCAAAACCCCTCTAAATCCCGCGGGGTTTCGCCTAACCCTAGCTCCGAACGTC
Organism: Triticum aestivum; assembly: GCF_018294505.1. Lineage (NCBI taxonomy): Eukaryota > Viridiplantae > Streptophyta > Magnoliopsida > Poales > Poaceae > Triticum > Triticum aestivum. The sequence continues at coordinate 366,085,911 of NC_057811.1, read as the reverse complement.
CGCCGTCCGATCATACCCTAGCGCCAAGCGAGAGCCGTCAGATGTGGTCTTGTAGAAGTAATTCCGAGGGTAGGCTACGACCAGGCTTCACGCCGTTGGATCACATGGACGGCTCCGCATCGTTGGATCGTGGGGCGATCCGCGAGAGGCGATCCGCAAGACTTGTTGGTTGTGCCTCCCCTTTCTTCGGGTACCCCTTTATTCTGGTGCTTATTCTGTAGCGACGAGAGGAGCCACTCCTCCTCTACTACTTGTTCTCCGGCAACAAGAGGAGCCACTCCTCTGCTTCTTCTTCTCCGGCGACTTTGGGCGATATGTCGAGCTCTACTTCAGCCTCCCGCCCCTCGTGGACCTAGTATGGTCCACTTCCCATGGAGCGATGTCCTGACTATCCATGCAGCGTGCCACTGATACGATTGACTTCGAAGGAGGTCAAGAATGGCAACTATGGGCGCGAGTTCGTGAAATGTGAGAGCAAGCCAGAGGGGCAGGTTAGATCTCATGATTTTTCTCTGATTTGTTTTTCTATTTGCTTTTAATTCTTTTTTGATCTGGGGTTTAGGGTTCATTTTTTCGATTCAGATCGTGAAGAAATGCACACATTTTGAATGGCTGGATGACTACGTTAAGCGGATTCAATTCAATGGGGCCCCAACCCGGGAGCTCAATCTACCGTTAGCAACAACGAATTTGGTCTCTAAAAGTGCTGCTCTGACAGTTGGGGATGCAGATCTGAAGAGGGAAATAAAGAAGATGAACAAGAACTTGAAGCAGATGATTCAATTGAACAAGCAGGCGAATCTGATAGCTTTAGGATTTTATCCCTTTTATTTTTGTGTAGTTGCTCTAGGATTTGCTTACTTGCTGGTCATCACTCGTTAGAGATGTTATTAGTGTGGTGTCATGTGCTCTAGGATTTGGTTTATTTGTGGATCATGTGCTCTACGATTTGCTTAAATTTGTGGATCATGTGCTCTATGCTCTGTGTTGCTTAATTTGTGGATCATGTGCTCTATGCTCTGTGTTTCTTAATTTGTGGATCATGTCAATTTCGGGTACCTGTCAGTTTTGTACACTTTCAGTTTCTTCAGTTTCGTCCGACAACACCGACCGCAGAAGAAAAAAAACGTAGTTCTAGGGCCCAAATTGAAACTAAGCTCTGGTTGGGCCGTCTCATCGCGTTGAGTGTCGAAGTCCCACGCGCTGGCTCTATTTTTAACCTTGATTATTACCATGGTAAATCCATGGTTTGCCATGCCGAGCAAAAATAGTGCATGATGGTAAATCGATTTATTGTTGGACTTGCACATGTCAAATTTATTTGTACATATCATGGCAATTTCCTTCTGTATATAGCCTACGGCACATCACTTTCATTTTTGGGTTCATTTTTTGACATGCGGGTATTATAAACAAGTTTTTGTTGCAAGAAAAATATTGTATACATGATTTTTTTTATTAAGAACATGTCAGACTTAATTATGTAGATCATGATATCCATCTGAAACCACGTCTAAAATAAAGTCCGGTGGCACCATTAGCCAACATATCCATCTAGAGAGCATGTCTAGGCTCGGCTATGGCACCATATCCATCTAGAGAGCTTGTCTACGGCTCGGCTACGGCACCATATCCATCGACCGATATCTCACGTAGCAAGCATACATCCATAACATAAAAAGCAGCAACCATAGCATACTTCTTACATATAACATAATGTACCCTAAACCATAGCATAGCCCACAAACTATTCAAAAATTAGCTTGTTTTTGTTCATACAATATACGGAACAGGGCCACCAACAATTCAAAAAAAAATTAGCTTTTCTTCTTCTTTTCAACATCAACATGGCTCATTTTTCTAGCTTTAGTTTCCTTTTTGACACTTCAACTACTCCATTATCCGCGCGTGCGAAAACTTGACCCTACTCTAAATGGGCAAAAACTTGCTGGTTTTCATTGAGGAATACTCAATCATTGATTGATTTAGCAGAAGGGCTCGTGTACGGCACCATATCCATCTAGCGATTTATCTCACGTCAAATAAGATAGAAATAGCAAGCAAAAACACTGATAACCAACGACATATCAAATAAGGGTAGCGTTTCTAAAAAAATCAGATAAGGGTAGCAAGCATAACAAAGTTCTTAGGGAGGGGATAACACGACAGAGATTAAAAGTTCACGGTACAATCAACGACATAATTAAGATAGAAATATATAAAAGATAAAAAGCCCTAACACCCTAGGGCAAGACAAGCTCACGATCGAGACCGGGACTTCACCACCATCTTCACTACGCCTTCTCTTCACTGCTCCCTCTCCATGCCGTCCTGGCCGATGTAGTAGGGGAGGCTGTGCATACCATCGCGGGTGGGGAAGATGCAGTCGAAGTTTGTGAAGATGTTGTGGGTTGCGAATGCAATGAATTCGCATCCACACCAAAACACCTTGCCAAGGAGGTGGTACACATCAAATATGTTGGTGAAGGTGATGGTGAGACCTATCGGCGGAGTCCTGGAGTTTGGACGAACTTCATCCAGTCAGAACATCACCGGCGAGCCCGCCGGGAGGTGGGCGAACCCCGCACGGAGGAACCACTCAGCAAACCCCTTTGCACCCCTCCAGCGTGAGAACGCCCACACGCGGAGCATCCTCTCCACGACAACGCCGGCCGGATACCGTCTCTCCAGCACGGTCGGTGGGAGCTCGAAGGTGGGGTCATTGTACTGCATCCTCGCCTCGCTTTGAGAGTGCTCTAGGTTTTGGTGAAGAAGAGAAGGGGGCGGCGCAAATGGATGTGTGGAGAATAGGTGGAGGAGTGGTGGTTTAAATAGGGAAAGGGGAAGGGAAGGGGAGTGGCACCGGCCGCGCTTTGGATTTGCTACGTTCAAATGAGCCGCATCGATCGATATGCCACTTTAATTGCCAACAGGTTTTAATTGCCACGTTGAATAGATGCGAGTGGATCGAAAAGTGTGAAACAATGCTCTACATCGAGGAGACACGCGTGGGAGATGATATGAACCAGCGGCAGCAACTGTGCCTGCGTCCGTGGCGGCTCGCGTGAAAATGAGGCCGGTCAGCGTCCGTGGCGGCTCGCGTGAAAAAGAAGCCGGTCAGCGCATCGTGGCAGCAGGCGGCGGCGCATGCAGGTAGGCTAGCTACGTGCATGCAGGCTAGCTGGACATGTCGTGCATGCATAACGGGCTTCTGTCGTTGTGGCGCGCGCACAGCCCAAGTCTAACCACGGCCCAACGGGCTAACCGCGGCACCGTCCGCCGCGACCCCACTCATCAGGTCCAACGGGCGACACAGTCAGCGCGGCCCCACTCGTCAGAGTTAACGGTCAAAGCACTGACCCCACGGCATCCACCGTTTGTGACCAGTTATGAGGGTTTTAGGCAAGGGAGTGGGGAAAAGTGAGCAAAAGTTAAGAGCGTGGGGATGAATGAGTATGGCTAAGGAACTAGTGGCACAGATGTAAAAAACCCTAAAATAAAAGATAGGCCCTTCGCAGAGGGAAGCAGAGGTTGCCATGCACTTATTTGTTTGTATGCTCAACCCCTTAGTGCAAAAGAACGTCACATTATATTGCCCCTTGTGATGGCAACCTTTATTATGCAGTCTGTCGCTTTTATTCTTTACCATCACAAGTTCATACGACGCTCAATTTTCTCTTACACTAAATGATCTTACACTTTTAGGAGCAATTTTTATTGCCTTATTGCATCGACGACAACTTACTTGAAGGATCTGACTCAATCCTTAGGTAGGTATGGTGGACACTTGAAAATAAGATTTGGGTTTAAGGGTTTTTGGATGCACAAGTAGTATCTCTACTTGGTGCGGAAGTTTTGGCAAGCACCACATGTTGAAGGATCTATGACAATATAACTTCTATGTGAATATGAACAAACATAAATCATTACGTTGTCTTCCTTGTCCAACGTCAATAATTTTGGCATATAATATTTTGATGGGGGCTCACAATCACAAAAGATTTCCAGGATAGTGTATTTGCATGTGAAAGTTCTCTTCCTTATACTCATTATTCGTGAATTGATTGTATGGCCAAAATTGTGCTTGTCAAGCCTCAAAAGATTTCACTTTCTAAACCCAATGTGAAGCTACCACTAGGCATGATATAATTTCAACTTCATGATATTCAATTCATTCAACAATTTACTCATAGGATATAAGTGAAGCATATTAGCAATTCCAAAGAAAAGAGCTTCGTTGACGGGATGTGAATGCCGCTTACTTAGCCTCCTTGGCAACTATTTGAGGACTCTAGTTTATTTAAAAACTTTCAGATCTAAGTATTTTATTAAAACAACAAGTAAAACAAAAATAAAAAGACATTCTAAGAATGGCACAACTCATGTGAAGAAGCAAAAACTTAGGCTCAACCGATACTAACCGATAATTGTTGAAGGAAAAAGGTGGGATGCCTACCGGGGTATCCCCAAGCTTAGATGCTTGAGACTTCTTGAAATATTATCTTGGGATGCCTTGGGCATCCCCAAGCTTGATCTTTTGTGTCTCCTTAATTCTTCTCATATCACGGTTTTCCTAAATCTCAAAAGCTTCATCCACACAAAACTCAAAAAGAACTCATGAGATAAGTTAGTATAAACCAATGCAAAAACCTTATCATTCTCTACTGTAGCAAATCACTAAAATTATTATTCAGCATTGCATACTAAATGCATTTGCATATTTAATACTTCTATCCTCAAATAGATTCATTAAACAAGCAAGCATATGCAAACAATGCAAACATAACAGCAATCTGCCAAAACAGTACAGTCTGTAAAGAATGCAAGAGTATCAATACTTATTCAACTCCAAACATTATGAAATTCTACCACACTGGAGAAAATGTATCAGAGCTTATTATGCAAAAAGTTTCAACATTTTATCACATTCTGACTTTTCTAGGGAATTTTTGCAACAACGATAAACTTTCTGTTTTGAAACAGCAACAAGTATACTTGCAAAATAAGCATGGTAAAGGCTATCCTTGACATTTTTATTGAAAATAAAGATGCAAAACATTATTATAAATAACAGGAAGAAAATCCTAACAAAATAAATTGATGCTCCAAGTAAAACTCATATCATGCGACGAATGAAAACAAAGCTCCAAGTGAGGTTACCGATAATGTTGAAGACGAAAGAGGGGATGCCTTCCGGGGCATCCCCAAGATTAGTTACTTGGATATTCCTTGGATATTAACTTGGGGTGCCTTGGGAATCCCCAAGGTTAGGGTCTTGTCACTCCTTATTCTCCTCATATCTATATCTCGCCCAAAACTTGAAAACTTCAATCACACAAAAATTAACGGGACTTTGTGAGATAGTTTAGTATGATAAAGAGCAAACCATTTCACTTTAGTACTGTCAAAGACAAGATTCATAATTGTTTCCACACAATGCCTACTGTATCATATCATTTTCACAATTTATATTGAGCAATATAAGCCATAGAAACTAGAAAGCAAGCAAACTATGCATTGAAAACAGAATCTGTCAAAAACAGAACAGTCTGTAATGATCTAGATAAATACCATACTTCTGCTACTCCAAAAATTATGAAAAAATTAGGAACACGTGAGAAATTTGTATATTAAACTTCTTCAAAAAGAATCAACTCAAAATCGCTCTTTTGTTAAAAATTAGACTTATTTTCGTGAGCGCAAAAGTTTCTGTTTTCAGCAAGATCAACTCAGCTATCACCCAACATGATCCCAAAGGCTTTACTTGGCACTTTATTGAAACAAAAGCAATAAAACATGATTACTACAGTAGCATAATCATGTAAACACACAAAAACAGTAGGTAAAAGTGTTGGGTTGTCTTCCCACAAGTGCTTTTCTTTAATGCCTTTTAAGCTAGGCATGATGATTTCAATGATGCTCGCATAAAAGATAAGAATTGAAACATAAAGAGAGCATCACGAAGCACATGGCAAGCACATTTAAGTCTAATACACTTCCTATGCATATGGATTTTGTGAGCAAACAACTTATGGGAACAAGAATCAACTAGCATAGGAAGGCAAAACAAGCATAACTTCAAGATTTTCAACACGTAGAGAGGAAACTTGATGTTATTGCAATTCCTACAAGCATAAGTTCCTCCCTCATAATAATTTTCAGTAGCATCATGAATGAATTCAACAATATATCCATCACATAAAGCATTCTTTTCATGATACATAAGCATAGAAATTTTACTACTCTCCACATAAGCAAATTTATTCTCGTCAATAATTGTGGGAGCGAACTCAATAAAATAACTATCATGAGACTGAAAATTAAAATCATGATGACAAGTTTCATGGTTATCATTATTCAATATAGCATCCATGTCATCACCATAATCATCATAGATAGCAACTTTGTTGTCATAATCAATTGCAACCTCCTCCAAAATAGTGGAATCATCATTAAATAAAGTCATGACCTCTCCAAATCCACTTTCATAATTGTAATCATCAAAAATAGGAGGCATGCTATCATCATAATAATTTTTCTCATCAAAACTTGGGGGATAAAAAATATCATCTTCATCAAACATAGCATCCCCAAGCTTATGGCTTTGCATATCGTTAGCATCATGGATATTCAAAGAGTTCATACCAACAACATTGCAATCATGCTCATCATTCAAATATTTTGTGCCAAACTTTTTATTGACTTCTTCTGCTAACAATTGAGCACAATTTTCCGCTCCATCATTTTCAAGAAAGATATTATAAGATGATCAATAATACGATGCAACCTCAATTCCATTTTTTAGTTTTCTTTTATAAACAAAACTAGTGATAAAACAAGAAACTAAAATATTCAGTTGCAAGATCTAAAGATATACCTTCAAGCACTCACCTCCCCGGCAACGGCGCCAGAAAAGAGCTTGATGTCTACTACGCAACTTTATTCTTGTAGACTCGTGTTGGGCCTCCAAGCATAGAGTTTTGTAGGACAGTAGCAGTTTTCCGTCAAGTGGATGACCTAAGGTTTATCAATCTGTGGGAGGTGTAGGATGAAGATGGTCTCTCTCGAACAACACTGCAACCAAATACAAGAAATCTCTTGTGTCCCCAACACACCCACTACAATGGCAAATTGTATAGGTGCACTAGTTCGGCGAAGAGATGGTGATAAAAGTGTAATATTGAGGGTAGAAATATATTTTTATAATCTGAATAAATAAAAACAGCAAGGTAGAAAATAGTAAGCGGGCATAAAAACGGTATTGCAATGCTTGAAAATGAGGCCTAGGGTCTGTACTTTCGCTAGTGCAATCTCTCAACAATGATAATATAATTGGATCATATAACCATCCCTCAAAGTGCAACGAAGAATCACTCCAAAGTTCTTATCTAGCGGAGAACATAAGACGAAATTGTTTTTAGGGTACGAAACCACCTCAAAGCTATTCTTTTCGTTCGATCTATTCAAGAGTTCGTACTAAAATAACACAAAGCTATTCTTTCCGTTCGATCTATCCTAGAGTTCGTACTAAAATAACACCAAATAATTTCAGATTCATAATACTCAATCCAACACAAAGAACCTCAAAGAGTGCCCCAAGATTTCTACCGGAGAAATAAAAGACAAGAACGTGCATCAACCCTATGCATAGATTACCCCAATGTCACCTCGGGAATCCGCGAGTTGAGTGCCAAAACATACATCAAGTGAATCAATACGATACCCCATTGTCATCACGAGTATTCAATTGCAAGACATATATCAAGTGTTCTCAAATCCATAAAAGTATTCAATCGGATAACAACAAAATCTCAAAGGGAAAACTCAATTCATCACAACAAGATAGAGAGGGGAAAACACCATATGATCCGAATATATTAACAAAGCCCACGATACATCAAGATCGTGACATCTCAAGAACAGGAGAGAGAGAGATTAAACACATAGCTACTGGTACAAACCCTCAGCCCCGAGGGTGGACTACTCCCTCCTCATCATGGTAGCCGCCGGGATGATGAAGATGGCCATCGGAGATGATTCCCCCCTCCAGCAAGGTGCCGGAATGGGGTCTAGATTGGTTTTCGGTGGCTACAGAGCCTTGCGGCGGCGAAACTTCTGATCTAGGTTAACCCCGAAGGATTTCGGAATATTTCGGAATTTATAATGCAAAGAGGGGGTGCGGGAGGCCACCGAGGTGGGCACAACCCACCTGGGCGCACCAGGGGGCCCGGTGCGCCCTGGTGGGTTGTGCCCCCCTCGGGGCATCCCCCAGGTGCTTCTTTGGCCCACTGTTGGCCTTCTGGTCCATAAAAAATCTCCGTGAAGTTTCTTTGCATTTGGACTCCATTTGGTATTGATTTCCTGCGATGTAAAAGAAACAAGCAAAAAATAGCAACTGGCACTGGGTACTGGGTCAATAGGTTAGTCCCGAAAGATGATATAAAGTTGCTATAAAATGGTTGTAAAACATCCAAGAATGATAAAATAACAGCATGAATACTTCATAAATTATAGATACGTTGGAGACGTAACAAGCACCTGGTACCTTTATGCATGTGATGCACTATGTTCTTCGCCCTTACATTGGTGTATTTGTTGTGCTCTACTTTGATGATATTCTTGTGTTTAGCATGTCTCTGGAAGATCATGTCACCCATCTTAGAACCGTTTTGCAAACTCTAAGAAAAGAGCGCCTTTATGCTAATATGCACAAATGCCTTTTTTGTGTTGATAAGCTTGTTTTCTTGGGTTTTGTTGTGTCATCTAAGGGTGTTCATGTAGATGAAGCTGAAATTGATGCTAATAAAAATTGGCCACAACCAACCAACTTGCAACAAGTGCGAAGTTTCCTTGGCTTAGCCGGTTTCTATCGTAGATTCGTTAAGGACTTTAGCACCATTGCATCCCCTTTGCATGCCTTGAGTAAAAAGAATGCACCATTTTTTTGGGGACCATCCCAAGATACCGCATTTTATGAGCTTAAGAATTTGCTTACACATGCTCCATTGCTTGCATTACCCAACTTTGATAAACTTTTGAAGTTCATTGCGATGCTAGTGGTAACGGCACAGGAGGTGTGTTAATGCAAGAGAAGTGCCCCATAGCTTATTTTAGTGAAAAACTTTCTGACGTGCAACTTAATTATCCCATCAATGACAAAGAGTTGTACGCATTAGTTCGTGTGTTGCATGTGTGGGAGCATTATCTCCATCCTCGTGAATTTTTCATTCATACTTACCATGAACCTCTCAAGTATCTTAAGGGTGAAACAAAGTTGAATAGAAGACACTCCAAATGGAGTGAGTTTATAGAATCTTTTCCTTATATCATCAAGTACATTAAGGGTAAATAAACATAGTGGTGGATGCCCTTTCCCGCAAATGCATGCTTGTTACTCAACTTGAATTGAATGACATTGGTTTTGAGCACATAAAAGACTTGTATGTGCATGATCCTACTTTTGCTATTCCTTATGCCAAATTTTTTACGCATACATCTTGGGAACGCTATTACATCAAAAATTATTATCTTATGAGAGCTAAGAAACAATGTATCCTCGAGTATTCTCTTCGTTTGTTACTTGTGCAATAATCTCATGGAGGAGGACTTATGAGACACTTTAGATGCGACAAGACATTTGCTATGCTCTCCAAGAACTACTTTGGGCCCAAGATGTTCCGCGACGTCTCTCGCTACACCAACCGATGCTCTACATGTCGCAAAGCTAAGTCTAAAGCTCAATCCCATGGTATCTATATGTCACTTCCTACACCGTACCACCCATGGGAAGATATTAGTATGGAATTTGTGCTTGGTTTGCCTGGAACTCGAAATGGCATATATTCTGTGTTTATTGTTGCGGACCATTTCTCTAAGATGGCACATTTTATTCCATGCAACAAGATAGATGATGCTTCACATGTTGCCAATCTCTTTTTTAGGGAAATCTTGCGACTACATGGAGTGCCAACGACTATTGTTTCGGATCGCGGCGTCAAGTTCCTAAGATACTTTTGGAAGACGTTATGCTCCAAGCTCGGAATCAAGCTCCTATTCTCTTCGGCATACCATCCACAAAACAACGGCCAAACGGAGGTCACAAACCGGACGCTAGCTAGTATCTTATGCGTGTTGATCAAGAGGAACATCAAGGAGTGGGAGGAGTGTCTACTGATCACCGAGTACGCCTACAACCGCGCAAGACATTCGACTACCGGCAAGTCCCCCTTCGAGGTCGTCTACGGCTTCAATCCGTTGTTCCCATTGGATATTCTACCTCTACCACTACAAGAGCGTGATAACCCACAAGTATAGGGGATCCTTTGTAGCCTTTTTCGATAAATAAGAGTGTCGAACCCAACAAGGAGCTAAAGGCAGAACAAATATTCCCTCAAGTTCTATCAACCACCGATACAACTCTACGCGCACTTAACGTTTGCTTTACCTAAAACAAGTATGAAACTATTTTGCAAGAATAAAACTACGAGTACTTTGCGAGAATAAAACTACGAATAAATTGAAAGGTAATAAAAGTGGATAGCTTTTGTCAACAAGAAAGTCATTTGTCCCTAGGTAATCGATAAGAAGTACCGGTAATCATTCTTGCAATTTTATATGAGGGAGAGGCATCAGCTAACATACTTTCTCTACTTGGACCATATGCACTTATGATTGGACCCCTAGAAAGCATCCGCAACTACAAAAGATCATTAAGGTCATGAAACCCAACCATATCATTAAGTATCAAGTCCTCTTTATCCCATACGCAACAACCCACTTACTCGGGTTTAAGCTTCTGTCACTCTCGCAACCCACCATAAGTGAATCATGAACGTATTGCAACACCCTACAGCGGGGCCCCCTCACGTTTGTGCAAGACGAAGGGCACCGTAGGACAGCACCATAAATAAAATATACAATCATACCAACCAAGATCATGATTAACCCATAGGACAAAACGGATCTACTCAAACATCATAGGATAGCCAAATATCATTGGTAAATAATATATGGAGTTGAGAACCATGTTTAAGTAGAGATTACAGTGGGGAGAAGGGGTGTTGCACCGCTGCACAGAGGGGGAGAGAGTTGGTGTTGACGGTAGCAAGATTGTTGATGTAGATCGTCATCATAATCATTGCCCCGGCGGCGTTCCGGCGCCACCAGGAGAGAGGGGGAGAGAGCCCCCCTCCTTCTTGTTCTTCTTCCTTGGCCTCCCCCTAGATGGGAGGAGAGTTCCCCCCTCTGGTCCATGGCCTCCATGGCGTCGGAGGGGCAGGAGCCCCTCCGAGATTGGATCTCCCTCTCTGTTCTCTTTTGTTTCGCGTTTCCCAGATCTGGCCCTTCACGGTTTCTTAAATTCTCGGAGATCCGTAACTTCGACTGCGCTGAAATTTTTACACGATTTTTTCCAAAAATTATCTTTCTTGCGCCAGAAGAAGGGCTCCAACCGACGTTCGAGGAGGGCACAAGACACCTGGGTGCGCCTAGGGCCTGGGGCGCACCCTGGTGGGTTGTGGGCACTGTGGGCCCCAGTTTGCGTTGATTCCACCTCCCAAAAATAACATATATTCCAAAATAATTCTCCGTAAATTTTTACCGCGTTTGGACTTTGTTTGATATGGATTTTCTGCAAAACAAAAAACATGCAACAAACAGGAACTGGCACTGGATCAATATGTTAGTCCAAATAAATCATATAAAATGTTGCCAAAAGTGTATAAAAGTTGTATAATATTGGCATGAAACAATCAAAAGTTATAGATACGATGGAGACGTATCAACATCCCCAAGCTTAATTCCTGCTCGTCCTCGAGTAGGTAAATGATAAAAAAGAATAATTTTTGATGTGGAATGCTACCTAGCATAATTCTGATCATATGTATAATCATGGCATGAATATTAAGACATAAGTGATTCAAAGCAGTAGTCTAAAATTTGACATAAAGACATCAATACTCAGGCATCCCAACAAACAATCATGTCTTTCAAAATATGAACGCTAAAGAAAGCTATCCCTATAAAATCTTATAGTCTTGTCATGCTCTGTCTTCTTAACACAAAGTATTTAGCATGCACAACCCCGATGACAAGCCGAGCAATTGGTTCATACTTTTTAACGCGCTTCAGCTTTTTCAACCCTCACGCAATACATGAGCGCAAGCCATGGATATAGCACTATGGATGGAATAGAGTATGATGATAGGGATAAATATAGAGAAGACAAAAAAGTAAGAAAGTCTCACATCAACGCGGCTAACCAACGGGCTATGGAGATGCCCATCAATCGATATCAATGCGAGGAGTAGGGATTGCCATGTAACGAATGCACTAAGAGCTATAAGTGGATGAAAGCTCAATATGAAACTAAGTAGGTGTGCATCTAATCCTATAATGAAAAATTCCCACTATTATATGAAAGTTACAACATACGAGACTCTCCATATGAAAAGCTTGGTGCTACTTTGAAGCACAAGTGTGGAACTAGCATGCCCCTTCTCTCTTTTTCTTTTTTTTTTATTTTTTTTTCTTTTTCCTTTTTTCTGTCCCTTTTTTCTCTCTCATTGTCTGGAGTCTCATCCCGACTTGTGGGGGAATCATAGTCTCCATCATTCTTTCCTCACTGGGGCAATGCTCTAATAATGAAAATTGATGACCATCACACTTCTATTTACTTACAACTCAATATTACAACTCGATATCTATAACAAAATATGACTCTATATGAATGCCTCTGGCAGTGTACCATGATGTGCAATGATCTAGCATAACAACGATATCAAAAAGCGGACAAGCCATGGAAATATCATGCTAGCTATCTTACGATCATGCAAAGCAATATAACAATGAATGCTCAAGTCATCAAAACGGTAGCGGTGAAAGTTGCATGGCAATATATCTCGGAATGGCTATGGAAAGGCCATAATAGTTAGGTATGGTGGATGTATTGAGGAAGATATAATAAGGCTTATGTTTGATAGAGCGTATCATATCACGGGGTTTGGATGCACTTGGGAAGTTTGCACCGACTCTCGAGGTGAGAAAGGGCAATGCACGGTACCGTAGAGGCTAGCAAATTGCGGAAAGGTAAGAGTGCATATAATCCATGGACTCACATTAGTCATAAAGAACTCATATACTTATTGCAAAAGTTTATTAGCCCTTGAAGCAAAGTACTACTACGCATGCCCCTAGGGGGATAGATTGGTAGGAAAATACCATCGCTTGTCCCGACCACCACTCATAAGGAAGACAATCTATAATAAATCATGCTCCAACTTCATAGCATAACGAGAGACTATACGTGCATGCTTCGGGAATCACAAACCTTAACACCAATATTCTTACTAACCACAACCGTTTACTAGTACCTCCCACATATTACCATCTCTATATCACAAAACTATTGCAAGGAATCAAACATATCATATTCAGTGATCCATAAGTTTTATGTAGGATTTTGCGACTAACCATGCAATTGACGAATTCCTGTTGACTCTCTAAATAGGTATAAGTGAAGCATGAGAGTTTTAATTCTTCTACAAAAGACCATGCTCTAATAAATATAAGTGAAGCATGAGAGTTTTAATTCTTCTACAAAAGACCATGCTCTAATAAATATAAGTGAAGCAAAAGAGCATTCTACAAATAACAGTTTTCTATGTGAAGAGAAACAGGCAATCCAAACTTCAAATGATATAAGTGAAGCACATGAAGCATTCTATAAAGTCATACTCAAAAGATATTAGTGAAGTGCAATGAGCATTCTATAAATCAACCATGGACTATCTCATACCAGCATGGTTCATAAAAGAAAATTGAAAAATAAACACAAAAGACGCTCGAAGATTTGCACATATCACATGAACGAAACGAAGACGAAAACATATCGATACTTGTTGAAGAAAGATGGGATGCCTTCTGGGGCATCCCCAAGCTTAGACGCTTGAGTCTCCTTGGATATTTACTTGGGGTGCCTTGGGCATCCCCAAGCTTGAACTCTTGCCTCTCCTCCTTCTCCTCACAACGAGACCTCCTCAATCTTTGATCACTTCATCCACAAAAAACTCAACAGAAACCTCGTGAGATCAGTTAGTATAATAATGCAAATCACTACTTTAAGTACTATTGCAAACCAATTCATATTTTATTTTTGCATTGTATCTACTTTAATATAACTTTTACATGGCTTATACCACCGATAAAAATCGATAGTTGCATCAAAACAAGCAAAACAATGCATCAAAAACAGAATCTGTCTTAAACAAGACAATATGTAGCAATCTGAACATCTACCATACTTCTGTAAATATAAAAATTCTAAAAAATTAGGACGAAATAAACAATTCGCATAGAAATAGTTTGCAAAAAGTTTCATGACCTTTTGACATTCCAGTGAAAAATGAAAATTCATGCGCTACAGCCAAAGTTTCTGTTTCTGCACCGCACATACCAACAAGCAATCTAATCATCCTAAAGGTAAATCTTGGCACATTATTTTTATAATACAATGGATTTGTACAAGGGGATAATTATTTTGTGAGAATCTTCATGAAACATTCTACATTGTTTCCATGAGCATGAATCAAGTGTTCAAGGTCGACCCTCACTTCTCCAATGCAACAATCGCTTCTCTTTTGTCGAAAAGTTTTAAGTTCCCCTCTATATTTTTATTTTTAAACTTTATAAAAGCACTCAACAGAAAAAATGACTCTCTAAAACTTCCGGGTTGTCTCCTTGGCAGCGCTTTCTTTAAAGCCATTAAGCCAGGCATAAAGTGCTCAAGTAATCGACCAACCCAGATCCCAAGGTATATCAAAGCCAATTTTAGTTAGCAATGATTTGGCATTTAGTAGTGAGCAAAAAGCAACATATATCATGCAATGATGAAGTCTAACTCTCTTCCTATGCATCGGCATGTCATAAAAGAACAATTCATGCACATCAAGTAAAGGCCAATACATAGCATAATCAGTTTCTTGCAATTTTATCGTGTTGGAAACATAGAGAGGCGGAGATGTAGTTCCTCTCTCATAATAATTGCAAGTAGGAGCAGCAAGGACATGCATATCATATTCATCAAAATTATCATGTGCAATGGTAAAAGGAAACCCATAAATATTATCCTTAATAAGAGCAAACTTCTCCGATATAGTGTAGTTTGGAGAATTCAAAAAGATAATAGGACTATCATGTGTGGGTGCAATAGCAAAAATTTCATTCTTAGCATAAGGAACAATAGCAAGTTCATTTCCATAAGCATAATGCATATTGGCATCTTGGCCACAAGCATAGCAAGCATCAAGTTCGTCAAAAAGGGATATTTCAGATGAATCAACGGGATCATAGCAATTATCATAGCATTCATCCTTCGGTAAGAACGAAGGCAAATTAAACAATGTATGAGTTGAAGAGTTACTCTAATTAGAAGGTGGGCAAAGGTAGCTAATCCGTTCTTCCTCCTTTGGTTCTTCACTCTCCTCATCATCTTTTTCATCCAATGAGCTCAGAGTTTCATCAATTTCTTCTTCCATAGACTCCTGCAAAGTATTATTATCTTCTTGGACAGCGGAGACTTTGTCAATAAACACATCAACATTGTAATTGTATTTGTAATTATCATAGCAATATTTAAGGATGGCAAAATTTTCAGGTCTATAAACATCATCATCAAAAGCTTCATAATTTAAAAACAAAGATTCAATTTCATGAGCACCCTTAAAAGCAACAAATTATTCTATTCGTTCCACATCATAATAATCATATATACCATTAGCATAAGAAGCCAAGGTTTCATTGCCACTAAATTCACATGAAAAGGGAAGGTGTGGAGCCTTCATCCTAGAGCAACAAGTATAATCATATCTCAAACATAGCTCCCGAGCATACCAATGCAACATATGAATTTGATCCCATAACAATTTCCCTTTATGAGTTAAGCGATAATCCCTAAAGTATTCAAGTTGATCCAACATTACTCCCATTATATAGTTGAATGGGGTTTTCTTAGGATTATCAAAGTAGTGCATAATATCTTTCACATAACGAGCATCGAGGGTTTTAGGAGGTTCCCCATCTCCATGAGTAGTAAGTACAACAAATTTTAGTGTTTTGTGTTCCATATCCATATCTAAAGATAGAGAACAAATTAGAACAGAAAATAAAATCTATGTAGCGCATGAGAATATTCACCCCACGCTATTGCTCCACGGCAATGGCGCCAGAAAAAGGTCTTGATAACCCACAAGTATAGGGGATCGTTTGTAGCCTTTTTTGATAAATAAGAGTGTCGAACTCAACGAGGATCTAAAGGCAGAACAAATATTCCCTCAAGTTCTATCGACCACCGATACAACTCTACGCACACTTAACGTTTGCTTTACCTAAAACAAGTGTGAAACTATTTTGCAAGAATAAAACTACGAGTACTTTGCGAGAATAAAACTATGAATAAATTGCAAAGTAATAAAAGTGGATAGCTTTTGTCAACAAGAAAGTCATTTGTCCCTAGGTAATCGATAACAAGTACCGGTAATCATTCTTGCAATGTTATATATGGGAGAGGCATGAGCTAACATACTTTCTCTACTTGGATCATATGCACTAATGATTGGACCCCTAGAAAGCATCCGCAACTACTAAAGATCTTTAAGGTCGTGAAACCCAACCATAGCATTAAGTATCAAGTCCTCTTTATTCCATACGCAACAAGCCACTTACTCGGGTTTAAGCTTCTGTCACTCTCGCAACCTACCATAAGCGAATCATGAATGTATTGCAACACCCTACAACGGGGGCCCCTCACGTTTGCGCGAGACAGAGGGCACCGTAGGACAACACCATAAATAAAATATACAATCATACCAACCAAGATCACGATTAACCCATAGGACAAAACGGATCTACTCAAACATCATGGGATAGCCAAATATCATTGGGAAATAATATATGGAGTTGAGCACCATGTTTAAGTAGAGGTTACAGCGGGGAGAAGGGGTGTTACACCACTGCATAGAGGGGGAGAGTTGGTGTTGACGGTAGGAAGATTGTTGATGTAGATCGTCGTCACGATCCTTGCCCCGGCGGCATTCCGGCGCCACCGGGAGAGAGGGGAGAGAGCCCCCCTCATTCTTCTTCTTCTTCCTTGGCCTCCCCCCTAGATGGGAGGAGAGTTCCCCCTCTGTTCCATGGCCTCCATGGTGGCGGAGAGGCAGGAGCCCCTCCGAGATTGGATCTCCCTCTCTTTCTCTTTTGTTTCGCGTTTCCCACGTCTGGCCCTTCACGGTTTCTTAAATTCTCGGAGATCCGTAACTCCGATTGCACTGAAATGTTTACACGATTTTTTCCATAAATTATCTTTCTTGTGCCAGAAGAGGGCTCCAACCGACGTTCAAGGAGGGCACAAGACACCTAGGCACGCCAGGGGCCTGGGGCGTGCCCTGGTGGGTTGTGGGCACTGTGGGCCCTCGTTTGCGTTGATTCCACCTCCCAAAATCACATATATTCCAAAATAATTATCCATAAATTTGTATCGCGTTTGGACTTTGTTTGATATGGATTTTTTGTGAAACAAAAAACATGCAACAAACAGGAATTGGTACTGGGCACTGGATCAATAGGTTAGTCCAAATAAATCATATAAAATGTTGCCAAAAGTGCATAAAAGTTATATTATATTGGCATGAAACAATCAAAAATTATAGATACGACGGAGATGTATCAGAGCACATCAACATGGACATGAGTGCATGAGTGAGCTATCTGAAGAAGGTGCATGAAGATACATGGCACACCATCGAGCGCCAAGTCCAACGCCTCGCGACCAAGATCAACATCAAGAAGAACCCCATGATATTCAACAAAGGAGATCTTGTGTGGCTAAACCTTCACAAGGAATTCTTCCCCAACGAACGCAAGTCCAAGCTTCTACCTCAAGCCGATGGACCCTTCAAGGTGCTAGAACGCTAGAACAACAACGCCTACAAGATCGACATCCCACGCGACAAGTACTCTGTGAGTGACATGTTCAACACCAAGGATCTCTCTCCCTACCATGGTGATGAGACTTCCGATCCGAGGTCGGATCTTTCCCAAGGGGGAGATGATGTGGAGCATCCTACAGTCATCCCCATGGACCTACCTTCGTCTCCTACGACACCACATGGACCAATGACAAGAGCTCGAGCAAGGGCTATCGAAACTAAGGTGAACTTGTTCCTCTCCGAACTACCACTTTCTACATATGAGACATGGCTACTACCTCAAGCGGAGACCCTATGTGTGATCAGGTACTTAGCGGGAAGCCACGGAGCAACTACATCCAATGGACGAGACGGCGAGGAAACCAAGTACAAGGAGCAAGAGAAGAAGCTGCCAGAAAACCTACAACCACTAGACGACCGGACCGGACGGGGCGTCCGACGCCTGAAACGCCAGCTAGCCCGCCCAAGTCCCAGCTAGCCAGCGCGTCAGCGGTCGGACGATCGACACGAACTAGACGCCCGACACTACCCAGCGCCCGGACGACCGCTCCACTCAGGTCATCCAGTGCCACATCACAGAAGAGAAATTAACGGAAGTCCGAAGACCTCCGGACGACCGATGACCGGACATCCGACACCGACCGGAAATCCGACGCCGACCCATTCGAGCCAAAACGCCGGACGTTTGACCTCTACTGGTCGACCGGACCCTCGAGAGCCACCGGACATCTGGTAGCGACCGGACGACCGACGCCTGTCTGCGCACAGAGTGTTGGGCCGAGGCCCATGTACCCTTTCACCCACCTAGACTATATATACTCCTCCTACTCCCTCTTATCAGGGGCAGCACTTGTTTAGCTCATTTGAGAGACAGAGATGTGCTAATCCACTTGTTACCCTCTCCACGAGAGACCAAGGCCTCTCCTGAGAATATCCCCCAAGTGGATTCAAGGCCCCTCATGGGAAGATCCTTCGTGGATAAAGGCCTCCTTTTGTAGGGTGGAATCCTAAGATGGATCTTTCACGAATTGGAAGGGAAATCCCCAAGAAAAATAAGAACACAAAGGGAAAAAAAGAGGAACACTCGAGAACAAGCCTAAATCACACATCCACTAGACTCACATCCACACAAGATCCACAAAGGTACAAGAACAACAAAAGGAAAGATACAAGATAGAGTTCATCCGAAATCGCAAAGGGAGGTGAGGTCTTGGTGATCCTATGATGGGGATCCTTCCCTAGATGGGGTCTTGTATCCACTAGGGTCTTCCCCTATGGAGGTCTTGATCTCCATGGGAGAGGTATCTCTCTCTCTCTCTCCCTCTCTCTCTCTCTCAAGAGGAGGTACAAGGAGCAAAGCTCATCTAGATCATGTCATCTACTTTGCTAACCCTAACATATGGTCTAGGCATGGAATTTATATAGGTAGGTGGAGGAAGGGGACGAAGTGGAGGCCCAACAGATGACTCTCGGACGTCCATCCTAATGGGCCCGTGCGCACGGGGGTCCTGTGGGAACGGTACAAGCCCGTGCGCATGGGGTGCTACAGTGCTAGCTCTCTGGGTAGCCCGTGCGCATGGGGTCTTCGTGGGCCATGGGCACGGGGTCGCCTGGGAGGTGCAGAGTTGATCTTGGTGCACTCCTTCTTCCTCCTTGCTGCCTTGGGGTCCTTCTCCTTGGCCTTCGGTATGCTCCCCAATTGCTCGGTAATGGTCGTCCTCATACCTAATGATGCACAATGTTCCATGGTGAGATTGTTAGCGCACACAATGCGTCCATCAAGGAAGTATGAGTCCGTTCGGAAAGATTGCTCGTGACAAGGCATGAGATGCTTATCCAAATGATGTAGAATGATATGTGATGCATTCATGGGAGCAACTTCATTCATTGTGCACACAAAGGTGTTATGAATGTGATCAAGGCAACCATTGTGCAAAATGATCTCATAATGGGATGGTGTATCAAAAGCATGAACATGGTAATTGGTGCTCAGCGTGATTATGTTATCATGCAATAGATGGTGGGCAATATGATCATGATGGATGAACATGTCATCAAGGAAGATCACAACAAATTTGCTAAGGAAGTGCACAAGCTCATATATCATAATGCAAGATGTCGTCAATACAAGATGCAACAAGGCAATCATAATGCAAGTCAGTCCATGCATAAAGTGCAAACTTGTCATGGGTATTGTCATACCATGGTTCGATGTCGTGGCATATATGGTGGTCCGGTGGTGCTTCCAAAGTAGGTGCATCCACTAAGTCTGGGCATTCCTCAACTTGAATATCCATAGGGTCCATCTGCAATGTCGGTCCTCCATCCATTATATGTTTCATGTAGACAAGAAGAAGGAGACAACAATGAAAGAATGACCCATCCAATATGCGTATTTGAGGATGGCTCAAAGGGAAGGAGTTCACCTTATGAATATTCCCGAAGATGTTGGAGTTGCACATCAAGTACGCCTTCACATAACCAATATGTCTCATGACGGTATCGCCTAGTGAATCCTTCAAAACGAAACAACATGACAAACACTTGGAAAAACAAATTAGGTTAGCGGAATTGCAAAACCTATTCGTGTGGTGGGTTACCCAACAAGTGTTTTCAACATTCTTATCATAAGAAAGTACAAGGGTGTAGTGCATGGTATGTAGGCATAAGATGCTAGAACAACCAAATGCATTTAGCGTAATCAAACAAGCATGCGTCACATGTAAGATGTCCAAGTCTCCAAGATAAGTAAACATAGCATGGTTGCACTCACCACAAGGCAATATGAGAGATGCAACTAATGGAGACACTTGACAATGAGCAAGATAAATTATGTGAGAGGCATGAAGATATACGTCATCAACCCAATGAAATGAGCAAGAATGGATCATGGGTGATGCAACATAGTAAGCAATCATAGCAATCAAGTCTAGCAAGCTAGTAGTGCGAAGATGCAACGTACTAGAGGTAATCATGTCAAGCATGGCATGTGTGTAAATAGTGGGCATGAATAATGCACATGACATATCACAAGCATCAAAGCAAGATAGGAGCAATGTATCATCATTGTAGTGGTAAGAAGTCCTATGTAAATAGCAATGGAACACCATGGCTCTCCCAACACAAGAATCAACAATAGCATGGGGCACAAAGAAACCATGGCAATAGCTACTAGTATCTCCACCAAGCATGCAAATACACATAGTACAAGGAGAATGGTGGATCATATGTAAGTGCAAGCAAGGGTCACAATTGCATGGCAAAGGCATATAAAGACGCATAACATGCAAAGTGAACCCAGTAAAATGAGCATAAGGTGACAAGTGATATATAGCCCATAACCGTGTGAGAGCCAGGTAAAAGAGATGTGCGTAGTCCTTGCGCGAAGGGAACGGTGTGAAGGACAATCCACGGGATCCCAAATCATCGTTGCTCTCAAGAGCTTGTTTTGTCAACTCATGGTATTGTGAAGTTTACTAGTATTCGTGAGTACCTACACAAAACAAAGACAAAGGAAAAATTGTGTGTGTGGTATATGTACACATCATCCATTATGATACGCACGTGCATGTGTTGGTTAGCACAAAATATCCAATGCTCAAATAAATGAGATGCATGATATAGAAACATGTCATCCATCATGATAGGTTTGTTTTTATGTATAGCATAATGGAGACTCAAACTGTGTAATGCATCACAAGTAATATCTAGAGCATTGTTATGAATGGTATGCATATGGTGCACACAAGGTATGGAACCTTGGGAACTACATTCATGTTCATGACATGGTATATGTGATGAATTGCATACATATTGCAAAGGTAGCATAGCAATATCATCGCAAGAGAAACAAAATCCAATAACCATCATCTCGTCATCTATGCCATAAGTGCAAATGGGATTTATTTTTATGGGGCATGCATAGTTACTATGTTGAGATTGAAATGATGCAATATGGGAGATCTCACTCATAGCATATGACAAATTTAATGGATTGTCAAACATGACGTGACCGATAGAATTTTCACATGATATCCTATGGAGCATAGCATCACAACTAGGCAATTCGACATGATTAACATCATATTCATCATAAATAGGTGGCACATCTAAGCATGTAGAATACATAGTATGTGGTGAATACATCAGGTGATTATCATCATGCAAGCAATCGATGTGAAGATAGTCCACTAGCGGGACAAGCAAAGCACCATCTCCTATGTTACCTTTGGAGCTCCACTCATGTGGTGTAGGTGAGGTTTCGTGATGGAACCATGTGGGGGTGCATCATCGTCCACCATGGCCATTGTTGTCGCCGTTGGAGGTATGGACTCGTCGAGGGTAGGCATGACGTCATGTAGGAGACCTAGCACCAAAGAAGAAAACACACTCGGAGTAGAGGTTAAGTCGTTAGAAATCATAGTGGCCTCACGTGCCCTCTCAAGTACCTCACTCACTAGGAACTACTAGGGGAAATCTTATACACAGAAGCTTACCAGCAGCGCGGGACAGGAAGGGGCGCAACTACTAATTAGCAGTAGCGCGGTCTGCAAACAGGCGCTACTGTGATACGTCTCCAACGTATCTATAATTTTTGATTGTTCCATGCTGTTATATTATCAATCTTGGATGTTTTATAATCATTTTATAGTCATTTTATATCATTTTTTGGTACTAACCTATTGACATAGTGCCAAGTGCCAGTTGATGTTTTCTGCATGTTTTTTACATCGCAGGAAATCAATATCAGACGGAGTCCAAATGCGACGAAACTTTGCGGAGATTTTTTATGGACCAGAAGACATGTAATGGGCCCTGGCTGTAGCTAGAGGGTGTCCCGAGGAGGGCACAACCCACGAGGGCGTGCCAGGAGGCTCAGGCGCGCCCTGGTGGGTTGTGCCCACCTCGGGTGACCCCCGGACCGCCTCTTTGCTCTATAAATACCCCAATATTCCCAAAACCCTAGGGGAGTCGATGAAATATTCATCCAGCCGCCGCAGAGTCCAGAACCACCAGATCCAATCTAGACACCATCTCAGATGGGGTTCACCACCTCCATTGGTGCCTCTCCGATGATGCGTGAGTAGTTCTTTGTAGACCTTCGGGTCCGTAGTTAGTAGCTAGATGGCTTCATCTCTCTCTCTCTGAATTCTCAATACAATGGTCTCTTGGAGATCCATATGATGTAAATCTTTTGCAGTGTGTTTGTTGGGATTGATGAACTTTGAGTTTATGATCAGTTATATCTTTTTATATCCATGAAAGTATTTGAGTTTCTTTCATCTCTTTTATGTATGATCTCTTATAGCCTCGTATTTCTTCTCCCATATTTGGGTTTTCTTTGGCCAACTTGATCTATTTATCTTGCAATGAGAAGAGGTGCTTTGTAGTGGGTTCGATCTTACGGTGTTTGATCCCAGTGACAGAAAGGGGACCGACACGTATGTATCGTTGCTACTAAGGATAAAACGATGGGGTCTATCTCTACATAGATAGATCTTTTCTACGTCATGTCATCGTTCTTATTGCATTACTCCGTTTTTCCATGAACTTAATACACTAGATGCATGCTGGATAGCGGTCGATGTGTGGAGTAATAGTAGTAGACGCAGGCAGGAGTCGGTCTACTAATCTTGGACGTGATGCCTATATAATGATCATTGCCTGGATATCGTCATGATTATTTGAAGTTCTATCAATTGCCCAACAGTAATTTGTTGACCCACCGTTTGCTATTTTTCTCGAGAGAAGCTACTAGTGAAACCTACGGCCCCCGGGTCTCTTTCTCATATATTTGCCTTTGCGATCTACTTTTTCCTTGCATTTATTTTCAGATCTATTAAACCAAAAATACAAAAATACCTTGCTGCGTTTTATTTTATTTGCGATCTATTTATTCAATCTATTACAACTTTCTCCCGTCCGCACGCCGTTTCTGGCGCCGTTACCCGAAAGGGATTGACAACCCCTTTAACATGTCGGGTTACGAGGTGTTCTTATTTGTGTGCAGGGGCTGTTTACGTTGTGTTGCTTGGTTCTCCTACTGGTTCGATAACCTTGGTTTCATATCTGAGGGAAATACCTACCGCCGCTGTGCTGCATCATCCCTTCTTCTTTGGGGAAATACCGACGTAGCTTCAAGCGACATCAAAAGGAATTTCTGGCGCCGTTGCCGGGGAGGATCTTCAACATATACCAGGTTCCTAATCAAAAATCTCATCTCCTTGCAATTTACATTATTAGCCACTTGCCTCTCGTTTTCCTCTCCCCCACTTCACAAAAATTGGCCGTTTTATTCGCCCTTTCTTTTCGTTCGCCGTTTTCTTGCCGGATCTGTTTTTGAGTGCAATCTTGTTGTGTAGTCATGTTGACTCAAGAGAACACCAAATTGTGTGATTTCTCAAATACCAACAATAATGATTTTACTGGCACTCTGATTGCTCCTCCCGCCACTAGTGCGGAGTCTTGTGATATTAATACTGCTTTGCTGAATCTTGTTATGAAAGATCAATTTTCCGATACTCCTAATGAGGATGCCGCGTCCCATCTTAATACCTTCGTGGAATTATGCGATATGCTAAAGAAAAAAGATGTGGACAATGATGTTGTGAAGATGAAATTATTTCCGTTTTCTTTGCGTGATTCCGCAAAAATTTGGTTCTCTTCTTTGCCTCGCAATAGTATTGATTTTTGGAATAAGTGCAAAATGCCTTTATCACTAAGTATTTTCCTCCCGCAAAAATTATTTCCCTTAGAACCCAGATCATGAATTTCAAGCAACTTGAACCTGAGCATGTTGCACAATCTTGGGAAAGGATGAAAATGATACTAAGGATTTGCCCAACTCATGGGTTAAATCTTTGGATGATCATACAAAATTTTTATGCGGGGTTGAACTTTGTTTCTTGTAACCTTTTAGATTCCACCGCGGGTGGTACTTTTATGGAAATTAATTTTGGTGAAGCCACCAAATTTCTTGATAATATTATGGAAAATTATTCACAATGGCATACCGAAAGAGCTCCTACTAGTAAAAAAGTTAATTCGGTTGAAGACATTTCTTCTTCGACTGAAAAAGTTGATGCTCTTATGAAATTGGTTGCTAGTAAAAGTGCTCCTATTGATTTTAATGATATGACTTTGTCTACTTTGATTGAGCAAAATAGTGATGCAATAGATGTGAATTTTATCTCTCGAAATAATTTCAACAACAATGCTTATAGAGGTAATTTTAATCCTAGGCCTTTTCCTAGTAATTCCTCTAATAATTATGGTAATTCCTATGGAAATCAATCTTATAATAATAATAGGAACACCTCTAATCTTGAGAATAATATTAAAGAATTTATCAATACGCAAAAAGTTTTCAACACATAGAAGAAAAGTTGAGTAAGATTGATGATTTGTTTAGAAGTGTTGATAGAATTTCTCATGACGTTGAAAATCTCAAGATGAAAATTTTTGTGCCTAAAGTTGATGAATCAATTAAAGCTCTTTATGTTTCTATGGATGAAAGTAAGAAAAGAACCGCTATGCTTAGAGCTAAAAGAGAATTTTTAGAAAAAACGTTCTCTAGTGATTACTTTCGTAAAAGTGATGAAGATCTTAAAATGATTGGTGTTTCTTCTATTGATTCCTTGTTTAGTAAAGTTAATATTGATTAAAAAGGGACTGGAGAAGAGTCAACTTTAGGTAGAAGGCGTCCCAATATTTCGGAGGGTGAAAATCTTGTTGAGAAAATTGATAAAAGTGGGTTTGAAGAGGTCAAAACTTTAACTAGTGATGTGCCCACTCTTTTGGATTACAAAGACTTTAATTATGATAGTTGCTCTTTGATTGATTGTTTTTCTTTGTTGCAATCCATGATAAATTCATCCCATGCCTATGAACAAAATAAAGCTTTTACTAAACATATTGTTGATGCTATGATGAAAGATTTTGAAGAAAAATTGGAATTAGAAGTATCAATTCCTAGAAAATTGCATGATGAATGGGAACCTACTATCAAAGTCAAGATTAAAAACTATGAGTGTTTTGCTTTGTGTGACTTGGGTGCTAGTGTTTCTACAATTCCGAAATCTTTATGCGATGTGCTTGGTCTTACCGATATTGAATCGTGTTCTTTGAATTTGCACTTGGCGGATTCTACTACTAAAAAGCCTATGGGAAGAATTAATGATGTTATTATTCATGCAAATAGGAATTATGTGCCCATAGATTTTATTGTTCTTGATATTGATTGCAATCCGTCTTGTCCAATTATTCTCGGTAGACCGTTTTTACGCACTATTGGTGCCGTGATTGATATGAAAGAAGGCAATATTAAGTTCCAATTTCCTTTGAGTAAAGGTATGGAACACTTCCCTAGAACAAGAATTAAGCCATCTTATGAATCAATCATGAGGGCATCTTATGGATCTCAAACCAAAGATGACAAAACTTAGATCCTTGCTTTATGCCTAGCTAAGGGCGTAAAACTATAGCGCTTGTTGGGAGGCAACCCAATGAATAAAATTTATTTTTCCTTTTTGCTTTCTGTTCTAGAGTGTTTGCACAATTATGCTACTGTTATGATTGTGTTTTTTGTGTTTTAGTTAGTGTTTGTGCCAAGTAAAGCCTTTAGGATCTTCTTGGGTAATAGTTGTTTGATCTTGCTGAAAAACAAAAACTTATGCACCCACAAAAATATTTTTCATAAATCACAGAAACGTGCTTTTGCCCTGATTCTTTTTGCAAAAGATTAATATACAAATTTCTCAGGTCATCCTAATTTTTCAAAAAATTTGGAGTTACAGAAGTATTCGAAATAGTCAGATTGCTACAGACTGTTCTGTTTTGACAGATTCTGTTTTCTTTGTGTTGTGTGCTTATTTTGATGGCTCTATGGTTTTCTTTGATGAGTTTTTGCCATAGAAAAGTTGGAATACAGTAGATATAATGCAAAAATAAAATATGAATTGGTTTGATATAGTACTTATGGTAGTGGTTTGCTTTCTTATACTAACGGATCTCACGGAGGTTTTGTTGAGTTTTGTGTGATTGAAGTTTTCAAGTTTTGGGTTATCTTACGATGGATGAAGGAAGGATAGAAGAGCCTAAGCTTGGGGATGCCCCGGCATCCCAAGCTATTATCCAAAAATGAGCAACCAACTAAGCTTGGGGATGTCCCCAAGTGGCATCCCCTCTTTCTTCTAACGACCATCGGTATTTTACTCG
Organism: Triticum aestivum; assembly: GCF_018294505.1. Taxonomy (NCBI): domain Eukaryota; kingdom Viridiplantae; phylum Streptophyta; class Magnoliopsida; order Poales; family Poaceae; genus Triticum; species Triticum aestivum. The sequence goes on along the minus strand of NC_057811.1, from coordinate 366,058,714 downwards.
AAGCTATATTTTTATTCGTCACATGATATGTAAGTTGCTTGGAGCGTCTTGTATGATATGAGTCTTTGCTTGTTTTATTTTGTGTTTTAAGTCATCAATCCTTTCTGGACACACCTATTTGAGAGAGCCAAAATTATGTCATGACTTGTTAAAATTGCTCTCTATGCTTCACTTAAATTTTCTATGAGCTATGGACTTGCTCTAGTGCTTCACTTATATCTTTTTGAGCACGGTGTGCTTAGTATTTTTGAAGAAATGCTCTCTTGCTGCACTTAGATTTATTTGAGAGTTAGTAAACTTTTCAAGAGATTCTCTCTTGCTTCACTTAAATTATTTTGAGAGAAAGAAAAAAATTATGCTCGTGATCTTCACTTATATTTGTTTGAGCTTATGAAAAGCAACACATAAAAATTAGTCCCAAAGTGATAGATATCCAAGAAGGATATAATAAAAACTTTCATGAAGATCATTGGACAAAATAAACTTGATTCCTTGTAATAGTTTTGAGATATGATGATGTGATATGTGAGTTGCGTTGATGAGTAATTATGCTTTAGTAAGAATATTGGTGTTAAGGTTTGTGATTCCCGATGCAAGCACAAAAGTCAATAGTCATGCAATGAAATTATATCCTACTTATGGTGCATTATTCGGTGTTAATTATGCTTAATGCTTGCTTATGAGATTATTCATTTCTTGGTTGGTCGCTTCTCAATCTTTTGCTAGCCTTCATTTTGCACTAAGTATGATCTCTACTTGTGCATCCAAAATCCTTTAAACCAGTTTTGCCACATGAGTCCACTATATCTACCTATATGCGGTATTCTTTTGCCGTTCTAAGCAAATTTGCATGTGCCATCTCTAATTTTCAAAATAAACTTCTCTTTTTTGTGTTCGTTTCACTCGCGTTGCGGTGAGGGGTGGCTAATATTTTCCATGCTGGATGTGCTATTCTCACGATGAGTGTTTATTCACTTGTCATTGCACGAGAGTAGGGCAAAGGTTTTAGGAATGCCCAGTCCCAAAATGCAAAAATGAATTTACTTTATTTTGTCAAATAATAAATTCCTTGGAAAGTGTTGGTATGGAGGGCAACCGTGGATACGGCTAGCCATGGAAAGTGAAAGTATGGTGGAAAAAGGAATAAACTTTATTTTCTGTTTGGGAACCGCCTATGATATATCTAGCATGGAAAGTGTTAGGAACTCTAAGTCGTTTTTGTTGGTGGGATGGATACACCTCCCAAAATGTTTTGATCTCTAAGTTTTTTGCTTTGAGCTCTGGCACCTCTACAAATCCCTACTTCCCTATGCGAAGGGCCTTTCTTTTACTTTATGCAATTTTTATTTTTGAATTTGAGTCTCCATCTTCTCTTATAAAAGCACCAACGAGGAGGCAATATGATCGTACTTGAGTATTGGGTGTAGCTAATATGCGAGTGTGTTTCATGAATGGATCAATGGTTGAGCATGATGGGCTAGGGATAACTTATTTTAGCGTTGATATTTTGAAAGACATGGTTGCTTGTTGATATGCTTGAGTATCTAAATTATCATGTCAAAACTAGAATATTGCTTTGAATCACATAAAAGTCCAAATGTCCATGCTATAAAGAAAAGAATATGATATGACATGTTAGGCAGCATTCCACATCCAAAATTCTGTTTTTATCACTTACCTACTTGAGGATGAGTAGGAGTTAAGCTTGGGGAAGTTGATACGTCTCCAACATATCTATAATTTTTTATTGTTCCATGCTATTATATTATCAATCTTGGATGTTTTATAATCATTTTATATCATTTTTGGTACTAACCTATTGACATAGTGCCAAGTGCCAGTTGCTGTTTTCTATATGTTTTCTACATCGCAGGAAATCAATATCAGACGCAGTCCAAATGCAACGAAACTTTACGGAGATTTTTATGGACCAAAAGACACGTAATGGGCCTTGGTTGCGCCTGGAGGGTGTCCCGAGGAGGGCACAACCCACCAGGGCACGCCAGGAGGCCCAGGCGCGCCCTGGTGGGTTATGCCCACCTCGGGTGCCCCCTGGACCGCCTCTTTGCTCTATAAATACCCCAATGTTCCCAAAACCCTAGGGGAGTCAACGGAATATTCATCCAGCCGCCGCAGAGTCCAGAACCACCAGATCCAATCTAGACACCATCTTGGATGGGGTTCACCACCTCCATTGGTGCCTCTCCGATGATGCATGAGTAGTTCTTTGTAGACCTTCGGGTCCGTAGTTAGTAGCTAGATGGCTTCCTCTCTCTCTCCGAATTCTCAATACAATGGTCTATTGGAGATCCATGTGATGTTACTCTTTTGCGGTGTGTTTATTGGGATCGATGAAATTTGAGTTTATGATCAGTTATATCTTTTTATATCCATGAAAGTATTTGAGTTTCTTTGATCTCTTTTATGCATGATCTCTTATAGCCTCGTATTTCTTCTCCGATATTTGGGTTTTGTTTGGCCAACTTGATCTATTTATCTTGCAATGGGAAGAGGTGCTTTGTAGTGGGTTCGATCTTACGGTGCTTGATCCCAGTGACAGAAAGGGAACTGACACGTATGTATCGTTGCTGCTAAGGATAAAACGATGGGGTCTATCTCTACGTAGATAGATCTTGTCTACATCATGTCATCGTTCTTATTGCATTACTCCGTTTTCCCATGAACTTAATACACTAGATGCATGTTGGATAGCGGTCGATGTGTGGAGTAATAGTAGTAGATGCAGGCAGGAGTCGGTCTACTAATCTTGGACGTGATGCCTTTATAATGATCATTGCCTGGATATCGTCATGATTATTTGAAGTTCTATCAATTGCCCAACAGTAATTTGTTCATCCACCGTTTGCTATTTTTCTCGAGAGAAGCCACTAGTGAAACCTACGGCCCCCGGGTCTCTTTCTCATATATTTGCCTTTGCGATCTACTTTTTCCTTGCATTTATTTTCAGATCTATTAAACCAAAAATACAAAAATACCTTGCTGCGTTTTATTTTATTTGTGATCTATTTATTCAATCTATTACAACTTTCTCCTGTCCGCACGCCGTTTGTGGCGCCGTTACCCTAAAGGTATTGACAACCCCTTTAACACGTCGGGTTGCGAGGTGTTGTATTTGTGTGCACGGGCTGTTTACGTTGTGTTGCTTGGTTCTCCTACTTGTTCGATAACCTTGTTTCATATCTGAGGGAAATACCTACCGCCGCTGTGCTGCATCATCGATCCCTTCTTCTTTGGGGAAATACCGACATAGCTTCAAGTGACATCATGCTGCTACAAACTTAGCAGTAGCGCGCCTCGGTAGAATAGCACTGCTAAATTGATCAACCGTTCCCACTGAGGGAGTCCTGGACTAAGGGGTCCTCGGGCGTCCGGCCTGTTATCCATGGGCCAGACTGATGGGTTGTGAAGATACGAAGGCCGAAGACAATACCCGTGTCCGGATTGGACTCTACTTGGCGTGGAAGGCAAGCTAGGCGACCTATTATGAAGATTTCCTCCTATGTAACCGACCTCATGTAACCCTAGATCTCTCCGGTGTCTATATAAACCGGAGAGCATAGTCTGGATAGGACAGATTCATGACCATATATTCATTGGCTAGACTTCTAGGGTTTAGCCATTACGATCTCGTGGTAGATCAACTCTTGTAACACTCATATTCATCAAGATCAATCAAGCAGGAAGTAGGGTATTACCTCCATAGAGAGGGCCCGAACCTGGGTAAACATTGTGTCCCCCGTCTCCTGTTAACATCAATCCTAGACGCACAGTTCGGGACCCCCTACCCGAGATCCGCCGGTTTTGACACCGACACCCACCACGCTAGGATTAGAAGTAGCACACCCACGATAACCGCGCTACTGCTAATGCAGTAGTAGTAGCACGCTTTTTTTCTTGTCGCTATTGCTAATTTTGAAACTAGCCACATGGCGGGCCCCGCTTAGCAGTAGCGCGTGCGCCAGAAGCGCGCTACTGCTATCTTACTAGCAGTAGCGTGTTTTACTACCAGCGCTACTACTAAGTCGCGGTCATACCACCTTTTTCTTCCCCCTCCCCTCCTCTCTGCACTTTCCCCTAGCTCCCACCTCCTCTCTCCCTCACTTTGCTTTTTCCTCATTACTTCTCCCCCCATTACTCTCCTTCTTCTACCTATCTTTCTCTCTCTTTATTACTCCTAGCCAACTACACCACCTCCATTAATGCATCTCCTTTCTCTTTTCCCTTCCCCCTCCACTACTTGAACTTGTCTCCTCCCAAACTAGCTAGCTAGGTATATCTAGCTAGCATTTAGTGAAGTGACCTATGTACCACCCTAACTAGATCTATAGCCTTGTCAAGAAGAGCTTTGTCCACTTTTGATCATTCCATAGGTGTGTGTCTAGTGACACCTATCGACATCATCATCACCGTGCTCGATCTCGAGATAGGTGATTAAAATTTTATGCTTTTACAATAATTGAAATATGTGTATGTGTGCGATATGACATAATCGGGCGATATGATGGAAAATGTGTGTGTGGCATGAGTTGCTGCCGAATTGTGCTTGTGAGTTGCCTATGTTTTGCCGAAATGTTGATTTATTTCCGTTTCGGCGAATTCCGTGAAAACTCTATATGTCCTATTTTTGGGGAAGGTCATGCCGAATTTTTCTATGACTTTGATGCATGCATGCATTTTTATAATCTATTTGTTTATTATTACCGTGCAGGCGTTCATGATGGTCAGTGGAACAGTGGTGGAAAGGTGGTTGCGGTCGGCGGTGTGGGACATGAAAGAAAATAACCTGACACAGGTTTTATGTCCGTGTTGAAGATGCAAAGGACGAGTTTGGCTCGACCCCTATGATGATGGTCGTGTGATGGCGCACCTGCTCATGACTGGTTTCATGGATGGCTATACTCAGTGGATAATTGAAGATGAGGATAATGATGTTGGGGACGCCGACGGGGCAGGCAATGACAACATGGGGCAAGATGAAGAGATGATCGATAATGGCGGCGGAGAAGGGGCGGACATAGCAGCGGGGAAGAGGCCGGACATGGCGGCGGAGAAGAGGTCGGACATGGCGGCGGAGAAGGGGCCGGACATGGCGGCGGATAAAACGTGGAGTCCACACCGCATAATTCGTCGATACTAAGTTGTGCGGGACCCTCATGTTCAAGCACTACATTCGCAAGGAGACAAGTACTGAGAGAGTTGCTTCTAGAGAGGAGGCCAAGCTGGAGCAACTGGTGGTAGACTCAAACACTCCATTGTATCATGGTTGCAATCTTGATGTGACCCGCTTGAGTTTCATGCTCGAACTCCAACCATAGCACATGTCACGTGTTTGTATGGATGTATAACCTCCCCCCTGGTTGTGCATGAAGTCGAAGTACATACACATGAGCATGCTGATTCAAAGGCCGAAACAACCGGGAAATAATATTAATCTGTATCTAGGGCTACTTCAAGAGGAGTTAGACACGTTATGGAAAACACTAGCCAAGACATAGGACGCCAGCAAAGGCGAGTATTTCTATATGAGAGCCGCGTTGATCAGGACGATGCATGACTATCTCGGTTACAGATATGTCACAGGCCAGGTGTGCCATGGATATTGCGGATGCACGCGGTGCATGGATGATACGATGTCTTAGCAACTAACGTCCAGGAAAGATGGCTGGTCTGGGAAAATAGTGTACATGGGGCATCGAAGATGGCTCGAGAAGGAGGACCCATGGAGAAACCGTGGAGATCTATTCAATGGTGAGGCTGAGCATCGAGGACCTCCACGTAAGCACAGCGGCGCCAAAATCGATGAGCTGTTGAAAACATGGGAACAGTGCCCCTCATCGGGAAAGACGATGAAAAAGGCACCGGAGCCGCCGCTGAAGGTGTGGAAGATGAGGTCTTTTTTCTGGGACTTGGAGTACTGGCACAAACTCAACACGCCTCATTGCCTTGATCAAATGCATATATGTAAGAATGTCCTTGAGAGCTTGCTTGCGACACTGATGAACCTGCCGGATAAGACCAAGGATGGGCCGAAGGTAAGAAAAGACTTGCAAGATTTGAAAATCAGGGAAGACCTGCACATGCCACCCCGTAAAAAGTCAGAGGAGACAGAGACGGAGACAGAGGTGCGGGAGAAGAAGGGCAAAAAAGTAAAGTAAGAGGATTATTGCCCCCCTTCTTGCTTCACCTTAAGTTCGGCTGTGATTGATTAATTCTGCAAGTGCATTACCGGAATCAAAGTTAGTTCTGGTTACTGTGGCAAGATAAGCAGATATCTAGACATGAAGAAGAAAAGGTTCAACGGGATGAAGTCCCATGACTGTCATGTGATGATGACGCAGATACTACCTGTTGGCCTTAGAGGGATAATGGACAAGCACGTCCATGACACGCTTATTGGTCTCTGCAACTTTTTCGACGTCATCTCTCAAAAGTCGATCAGTTTGAAGCAGCTCCGAAGGCTACAAGAAGAGATCATTGTGATACTAAATGAGCTTGAGATGTACTTCCCGCCCGCATTCTTTGATGTCATGGTGCATCTGTGTGTCCATATTGTGGACGACATAATAGACCTGGGGCCGTCATTCCTGCACAACATGATGCCGTTTGAGAGGATGAATGGGATCATCAAAGGATTCGTTCGTAACTTGTCCCGTCCGGATGGAAGCATCGTCCAGGGCTATCTGACACAAGAGTGCATCTCTTTCTGTGAGAATTTTCTATATGGCGCAGGCCGGCCGCCTGGTGTTGGTTTGCCTGTTGACAAGCACGATGGGAGGCTCGAAGGAGAAGGTCACTCCAACGGTCGCAGGGAACTGCATGTGGCCTACTCAGATCGACGCAACAACTTTGACAGAGCAAACTTGGTAGTGCTACAACACCTAGACCAGGTAGATCCTTTCGTGGCACTGTACAAAGAAACTATTGCAAAGAAGTATCATGACCGGGGGGTATGCAGGACGGACGCCGAAGTTACTAGAGAGCAGAACTCCACTTTCCTACATTGGTTCAAAGAGCATATTATTGCTAATCCCCCGGAAGAGGGCTCTAAGGACAGATTGCTCATATACGCCTTAGCACATGGCCCCTCGCCCAACCTCGTCACCTATCAGGCATACGATATCAATGGATACACGTTCTACACGGAGGCTAAAGATATGGACAGTGATGATTAGAACTCAGGGGTGACGTTGGAATGCATGACTGGCAGCGACAACGGCGCAACTGAGAGATTTTATGGAAGGGTCGAGGAGATCTGGGAGCTTGACTACTCTAGACTGCACAACGCGACGATGTTCCGTGTCAAACGGGCTAAGAATGTCGAAAGAGAAAACTGGTATTTTACTACCATGAATATACCCGACGCCAAGAGCGCTACCGTGAACGCTATCACAAAAAATGAGCCATGGGTACACGCTAAGCACGTGACACGATGCTTCTTCATAACCGACCCGTGCAATCCCAGCCGTGTTGTCGTAAGAAGAGGCAAAAGGAACATCATTGGAATGGATGGAGTCGCCTACGAATAAGACTACGACCAGTACGGCAACCCAATGAGGGAAGATGACGATGACGATGAAGTATACGTCAAAAGAAGAATCAATACTACATTACCTAAGAAAGATCGTACTCCATGGAAAAGGAAAAGTCACAATGAGGGGCTCAATTATTCTTCAACGAACAAGAAGGGAAAGAAGCTCACTAAAAAACGAAAATGTCGACGCTGAGAAACCGTTATCGGTCAAATGATGTAATATATATGTTCCTATTTTGTGTACACACTTAACCGTTATGCATGGATCAAATGATGTAATATATATGTTCCTATTTTGTATACATACTTAACCGTCAAATGATGCAATATATATCACCTTAGTTATATATATTGTATCACCTTCCCTTCGTTCCTACTCTCGGAAAAAAGGAAAAGAAAAGAAAAAGAAGAAAAGAAAAGGAAGAGAAAATAAAGGAAAAGAAAATAGAAGAAACAAAACAGGAAAACTGCTATAGGTACTGGTTATAGCAGTAGCTCATTTCTAAAAAAGAGCTGTAGCTAGTCAACGTAGCAGTAGCACCCTTTGGGAAAAAGCGCTATAGCTACCGTTGATAGCAGTAGCGCTGCTTGTCGAAACGCGCTATAGCTAACTTAGCTATAGCGCATTTTGAGGAAACGCGCCACTGCTATGTTTGCTTAAGCCCCCCGGTGGGCTTCCCGCCTATGCTTCTTCCCCCAAATCCACACTCTCTCTTCCCCCCCTCGTCGCCGCCGGAGCCCTGCCCTCGCCGCGCCCCTGCCTCTAGCGCCGGAGCCCTGCCCTCGCCGTCGACCTCGCCGGAGTCCTGCCCTCGCCCCCGACCCCGGCTCCAGCGCGCCACGTCTCCCTCCTCTGCTTCCTCCCCTCCCAACCTCGGCCGTCATCGGGCCTGCCTCCTCGCCCCTGCAGCCTCTGTCATAAGCCCCACACCGCTCCTCCTCTCTCTGCTAATTTGGCTAGGGTTCTTCGGTTAATTTAGTTAGGTTTTACTTAGGGCAGTAGGTTAATTAGGTTAGGTGTTTTAGGGTGTAGTTAAAAGAAAAAACAGAATTGATTATATAGGTTTCTTGCATTTTGTAGTTTAAGCAAATGTTGCTATTTAAATTTTATAGTGCTAGTTAGTTAATTAGAATTAGTATGAAAACTAGGATATATTAGTTAAAGCAACCGTTGCTATTTAAAGTTAGGTAGGCTGAATTTAGATTCAAATATTGTGAAGAAAAATGACTTGTTGCAGTTTTCTTCAAGTTCTATATTTTTCTTCCTTTTATATGCAAATTTGAAGCGGACATGTGATTTGGACATGTCATATTTCGACATATGATGTTTTGGACATGTCATATTAGGAAAATGATGATTATGTGCATGGTAAATGATCTGAGTGGCCTATGTTTTGACGGAATGTTGATTCATTTCCGTTCCGGTGAATTTCAGGCGCTCAATATGTCCACTTTTTAGCAAAGGTCATGCCGAAATTTCCCGTGAATTTTAGCATGACTTGTGTTAGAAAGTAGGCATATCGAGTGCCGGGATTTGCTGGCAAACGCCATTCCGGCAAACCATAGACCTTTTTTATGTCATTTCTCATTTTATTATAGTTTTAGAATTAAACAAGGAGACTTAATCATAGGAAACATGCCGAACAACGAAGAAACCGGGCCTTCTGACCAAGATGCAGACGACATGGATTATGAGGGTGAACAACAATACCTCGACTTTTGTGTGCTAAGCACAGTAAATGTTTGCAGGTCGGCCTCGATGATGGTACTGACGCCGACATCGACACCGACGGCACCGGCACCGATGGCGGTGCCGAGACCGGCGGGGAAGGTACCCGCCCGGAAGATACCAGCGGGGAAGGTACCAGCGCCGATACCGCTACCGAAAAGAAGAAGTAGAAGAAGTAGATGATATGAAAATCTAACAAGCTCGGCATCGGACGACTGTGATCACAAAGATGGCCCCAGGCAAGTTTGAGCCATTAGAGACGGAAGAACCTCGCAAGTGCTATGGGAACCAAGTAGGATGCATCCTACGGGAATGCGCGAGCATCAACGACGATGACTTAAGGAGTAAAGAACATTTGAGGTAGTTGCTCCTGACGAAGTTGCCCAAGAAATTCAAGTTTCCCGACAGGGATGATAGCATAGAACAACCGTGGGATGATCCAAAGATGAAAAAGATTAACAATCACGCCATGGGCATGTTCAGCAATGATTTGGCCTCCTAGAAAGGGAGGGTGAAACGAGCTATTGAGGCTGAGGAACCCCTGTCCAAGATTCTGGAGGAAAATCCGACACTTACGAAAGAGGAGTTCAAAAAGTTCAAGGCCACTTGTGCTACCGAGGCAGCCAAGGCTAAGGCTGCGAAATTTATGAGCCTTCATCAAAGGAACACGGGGAAGCATCGCCTCGGAAGCCGTGGCTACCTTGGCAAAAGGCCCATATGGGATAAGGAGGATATGGAACATGAAGCCGCAGGTCTCCCAGACCCCTTCGCGAAGTTTACCAACCCCTTGGAGCATGAATTCATCAGGGCCCGCTACAAGTGGGACAAGGAAAAGAAGGTTTTTTACACGGACCTGATCACGAGGAAATTGATTAGAATACTGGTAATTATTCTTTTACCACCTTACATTTAGCTCCTGATCAAGTCGACTACACATTCATAAACGGTTCACATTCCTTCTGCAGGAGAAGCAACACCATCTTGCAGCCGAAAGCCCTACTTCGCTGATGAGTCCCAAGTGGGACACCCCTCTCAACCGGGCCCTGAACGAACTTAAGGGACTCCCTTTGGGCCAGGGGCCGCCATATGGATGTGTGCACGACGCCGGAGACGGCGCCACGTGGAAGGTGTTTTACAACAAGGGCCCGAAGGCCAAGAAGCAGAAAAAGAAGTTTAGTCAGGCAGACATCGACGAGAAGGCGAAGTTTGCATTCGAGAAAAATGCAGCTGAGGACGCGAAAAAAGCAGCCGAGGAGAAAAATGAGTTGCTACAGCAGGCAGTCGATGCAACTATACATGCCTGCAGAAATGATTTCGCTACTCAATTGATCCCGGTTATCATCAACTGGACGAAGGAAAATCCAGACAAGACGGTAGATGATTTCCCCATGCCCAGTTTCGTCGGGAGCAACTCGGTGAACAACACCACCGCACCATCACCTGATCATGCAACCGGGCCTGCTCCCGCACCCGCACCCGCTCATAATAGCCCGTTCTCAGTCTCCTGCTTGCTAGGCAGGCCTTCGTCTCTGGCTGAGCTCGACGCCCTCACGGTAATTACATGTCGCACCAACATATATCTAGAATATTCCATTTTCTTTGACTTTCGGATGTTTTACGCCGCAGACATGTGCTTGCAGGTCGACGAAACCCCGTGCATCGTACTCTACTTGATCAAAGGCCAGAAGGTGGACGTGGGAAAGGGGGTGATAGCAAAGCCCTTGGAACTCACGTTCCATGGCCAGCCGATGCCCCGTGGGCACTTCTGGGTTACCTTGTCGAGTGTGAAATCGGGGCACGAGGATTTGCCTCCTCTAGTACGGCTAGGGCGATAAGACAACGAGACCCCGCCATGGATTGGAAGCTACAAGGGTTGGGTGCTGCTATGGCCGAAGAATCTTCTTCGTCTGGAGCCGGCCGAGAGCACACCAATAACCACACATCAACAAGCAGGTATGGACACCACCACCCCGCCTAGGCAATTACCAACACCTGTAGTGTCGGGTGAGAGCGGCGGACAACGTGATGAAGGGGGTCCAATAGTGGCTGATGTAATCGCCCCCGTAGAAGAAAGAATGGATGATGAGATGGTGGAGGAACCCTCTTCAGTTCCTCAATATAGGTGCATATGACGGTGACTTAGATATGATGAGTCAGCCATATGACGAATCGGGCTATCAGCATGCTGATGAGGATATGGATGATCTGCCTGGCCAGGAACATCCTAGCAGGGATTGCAAGAAGTCTCTCTTCATACAATCCTCATAGGACACCCCTGAAGATGGCGCCTCAACACAGGCTCAACTAGCCGGGGCTCGTACAGTGCTTAGCCCAACAACACTGGGGCAGGGGTTAAGGAAGGATCTGGAAGGTCATCCCCAGAAAAAGGAGAGAAAGAGACCGGGGAAGAGAGGCTCTACTGCCTACAAACAAGTCAGAGCACATAGCAGCCAGATGGTGGATTTTGAAGAGCGTGTACCTGTCAATGGTGCGGCCATGTTCCATGTCACAGGCGAGCCGATGCTACCACCGAAACCGCTGGAGGCACTATCAGGGGATCTCAGGAGACTGCACGACCATGTGTTGTCGACTGAGAAAAGCCTACTAGCCTCGAAGGATCCATGATATCCGACATACACGGCTCGTGTGCCTGAGAGGAAGTGCTACGTCGACACATGGCCCACGGAGGTGTTCTTCCTGCGGTTTGACCATATCTTCAAGATGTTTCTGACAAGGCAGCTCAATTTTACAATCGTCTGCCTTTTTGCTCTACGTATGAGCTCCGTCATGAAGAGAGAAGAAGTCTTGCAAATCTGTGTGGCGGATCCATACTACATGCACGAGTCCTTCTTGAGTCTCGGTGTCTTTGAGCGTAAAACTGCTAGGGAGTACCTCGAAAACTTCATGGCACAGAAGAAGGACCAGGAAATTGTCCTCCTGCATTATCATCGAAAGTAAGTCAATGCCGGACAACCCTTTCGTACATTTCAATCATTCCTTCTCGCTCATATGGAGAATAATTTGAGGTGTTTTTTCCCCGCAGCAACGGGCGCGCCGTCCTTATCGTTATTTACCCGCAAGTCTCCCACGCCGTGTATTTTGACCCTACCAGAAACTACGAGAAGAAGGACTACACCCACATAATGAATATTCTAGATGATGCTCTCCAAGGCTTCAGCTTGAGGGGTGGCCACCTGCACATCAGGAACAAAGGAACAAGAAGACGGGTTTCTCGCATTAAACTAACTTCTGCTACATCCATGTCCCAAAACCAAGCAAGAACGATGGATTCTACCTCCTCCATCTCATGATGGAGTTCAAAACGGATCACCAAAAGCTTTGCATGACATGCAGAAATGATGATCATATCCGCGAGTGGGTAGTATCTCATGGAGAAGCGGATTATAAACTTAGATATGACTTCTTTCCCATCCAGAGGGACATTGCGACGATCATCATGAAAGAATTCGTCGATGAGAAGGGGATGTTCCACCACGGCCCTATATCGCGAGCTGACGTCCGAACTCGCATAGGCATGCAACGTCAGGACCTCACGCCGTTCAACAAGCTAGGGTCCATCCTTGATGATATGGAAGGATGGAACTTCTAGTGATTTACGATGCCGATGATGATGATATGTGTCGGTTGAACTTCTATAGTTTCTGTGGCGATGAAACTTTGTGATGTCCATGGTCCCTGCCGAACTTGCGTAACGCTACTTTGTTAGTTTGGGTACGATAACATGCGTACCTCTAGTTAATTAGTTTGCGTACGATGAAACTGTGTTCATTATTTGTATGTTTACTATATGTTGCATCTAGTTGATAAGCCTTTCTTTGTCGTGTTGCTCAAGTATATTTTGCTGCATATATGATTGTACATTCTCTTGATCAAGATGCTATTGGGGAACGTAGTAATTTCAAAAGATTTCCTACGCACACGCAAGATCATGGTGATGCATAGCAACGAGAGGGGAGAGTGTTGTCCACGTACCCTCGTAGACCGAAAGCGGAAGCGTTAGCACAACGCGGTTGATGTAGTCGTACGTCTTCACGATCCGACCGATCAAGTACCGAACGCACGACACCTCCGAGTTCAGCACACGTTCATCCCGATGACGTCCCTTGAACTCCAATCCAGACGAGTGTTGAGGGATTGTTTCGTCAGCACAACGGCGTGGTGACGATGATGATGTTGTACCGACGCAGGGCTGCGCCTATGCACCGCTACAGTATAATCGAGGTGTACTATGGCGGAGGGGGGCACCGCACACGGATAAAAGATCAAATCAATTGTTGTGTCTTTGGGGTGCCCCTGCCCCCGTATATAAAGGAGCAAGGGGGGAGGTGCGGCCGGCCAGGAGGGGCGCGCCAGGAGGAGTCCTACTCCCACCGGGAGTAGGACTCCCTCCCTTTCCTTGTTGGATTAGGAGAAGGGGGAAAGAGGAGGGAGAGCGAGGAAGGAAAGGGGAGCGCCACCCCCCTCTCCTTGTCCTATTCGGACTTGAGGGGGAGGGGCGCGCGGCCCTGCCCTGGCCATCTCTACTCTTCTCCATTAAGGCCCACTATGGCCCATTAAACCCCCGGGGGGTTCCGGTAACCCCTCGGTACTGCGGTAAAATCCCGATTTCACCCGGAACACTTCCGATATCCAAATATAGGCTTCCAATATATCAATCTTCATGTCTCGACCATTTTGAGACTCCTCGTCATGTCCGTGATCACATCCGGGAATCCGAACAACCTTCGTTACATCAAAACTCATAAACTCATAATATAACTGTCATCGAAACTTTAAGCGTGCGGACCCTACGGGTTTGAGAACTATGTAGACATGACCGAGACACGTCTCCGGTCAATAACCAATAGCGGAACATGGATGCTCATATTGGCTCCCACATATTCTACGAAGATCTTTATCGGTCAGACCGCATAACAACATACATTGTTCCCTTTGTCATCGGTATGTTAGTTGCCCGAGATTCGATCGTTGGTATCTCAATACCTAGTTCAATCTCGTTACCGGCAAGTCTCTTTACTCGTTCTGTAATACATCATCCCGCAACTAACTCATTAGTTGCAATGCTTGCAAGGCTTAAGTGATGTGCATTACCGAGTGGGCCCAGAGATACCTCTCCGACAATCGGAGTGACAAATCCTCATCTCGAAATACGCCAACCCAACAAGTACCTTCGGTGACACCTTTAGAGCACCTTTATAATCACCCAGTTACGTTGTGAAGTTTGGTAGCACACAAAGTGTTCCTCCGGTAAACGGGAATAGCATAATCTCATAGTCATAGGAACATGTATAAGTCATGAAGAAAGCAATAGCAACATACTAAACGATCGAGTGCTAAGCTAACGGAATGGGTCAAGTCAATCACATCATTCTCCTAATGATGTGATCCCGTTAATCAAATGACAACTCATGTCAATGGCTAGGAAACATAACCATCTTTGATCAACGAACTAGTCAAGTAGAGGCATACTAGTGACACTCTGTTTGTCTATGTATTCACACATGTATTATGTTTCCGGTTAATACAATTCTAGCATGAATAATAAACATTTATCATGATATAAGGAAATAAATAATAACTTTATTATTGCCTCTAGGGCATATTTCCTTCAGTCTCCCACTTGCACTAGAGTCAATAATCTAGTTCACATCACCATGTGATTTAATACCAATAGTTCACATCACCATGTGATTAACACCCATAGTTCACATTGTCATGTGACCAACACCCAAAGGGTTTACTAGAGTCAATAATCTAGTTCACATCGCTATGTGATTAACACCCAAAGAGTACTAAGGTGTGATCATGTTTTTCTTGTGAGAGTAGTTTAGTCAACGGGTCTGGCACATTCAGATCCGTATGTATTTTGCAAATTTCTATGTCAACAATGCTCTGCATGGAGCTACTCTAGCTAATTGCTCCCACTTTCAATATGTATCCAGATTGAGACTTAGAGTCATCTGGATCAGTGTCAAAATTTGCATCGAAGTAACCCTTTACGACGAACCTTTTTGTCACCTCCATAATCGAGAAACATATCCTTATTCCACTAAGGATAATTTTGACCGCTGTCCAATGATTTACTCCTAGATCACTATTGTACTCCCTTGCCAAAATCAGTGTAGGGTATACAATAGATCTGGTACACAGTATGGCATACTTTATAGAACCTATGGCCAAGGCATAGGGAATGACTTTCATTCTCTTTCTATCTTCTGCCGTGGTCGGGCTTTGAGTCTTACTCAATTTCACACCTTGTAACACAGGCAAGAACTCTTTCTTTGACTATTCCATTTTGAACTACTTCAAAATCTTGTCAAGGTATGTACTCATTGAAAAACTTATCAAGCATCTTGATCTATCTCTATAGATCTTGATGCTCAATATGTAAGCAGCTTCACCGAGGTCCTTTAAAAAACTCCTTTCGAACACTCCTTTATGCTTTGCAGAATAATTCTACATTATTTCCGATCAATAATATGTCATTCACATATACTTATCAGAAATGTTGTAGTGCTCCCACTCACTTTCTTGTAAATACAGGCTTCACCACAAGTCTGTATAAAACTATATCCTTTGATCAACTTATCAAAGCGTATATTCCAACTCTGAGATGCTTGCACCAGTCCATAGATGGATCGCTGGAGCTTGCATATTTTGTTAGCACCTTTAGGATTGACAAAACCTTCTGGTTGCATCATATACAACTCTTCTTTAATAAATCCATTAAGGAATGCAGTTTTTGTTTATCCATTTGCCAGATTTCATAAAATGCGGCAATTGCTAACATGATTCGGACAGACTTAATCATAGATACGAGTGAGAAACTCTCATCGTAGTCAACACCTTGAACTTGTCGAAAACCTTTTGCGACAATTCTAGCTTTGTAGATATTAACACTACTATCAGCGTCCGTCTTCCTCTTGAAGATCCATTTAATCTCAATGGCTCGCCGATCATTGGGCAAGTCAATCAAAGTCCATACTTTGTTCTCATACATGGATCTCATCTCAGATTTCATGACCTCAAGCCATTTTGCGGAATCTGGGCTCATCAGCGCTTCCTCATAGTTCGTAGGTTCTTCATGGTCAAGTAACATGACCTCCAGAATAGGATTACCATACCACTCTGGTGCGGATCTCACTCTGGTTTACCTATGAGGTTCGGTAGTAACTTGATCTGAAGTTACATGATCATCATCATTAGCTTCCTCACTAATTGGTGTAGTAGTCACAGGAACAGATTTCTGTGATGAACTACTTTCCAATAAGGGAGCAGGTACAGTTACCTCATCAAGTTCTACTTTCCTCCCACTCACTTCTTTCGAGAGAAACTCCTTCTCTAGAAAGGATCCATTCTTAGCAACGAATATCTTGCCTTCGGATCTATGATAGAAGGTGTACCCAACATTTTCTTTTGGGTATCCTATGAAGACGCACTTCTCCGATTTGGGTTTGAGCTTATCAGGTTGAACTTTTTCACATAAGCATTGCAACCTCAAACTTTAAGAAACGACAGCTTAGGTTTCTTGCCAAACCTTAGTTCATACGGTGTCGTCTCAACGGATTTAGATGGTGCCCTATTTAATGTGAATGCAGTTGTCTCTAATGCATAACCCCCAAACGATAGTGGTAGATCGGTAAGAAACATCATAGATCGCACCATATCTAATAAAGTAAGGTTGTGACTTTCGAACACACCATTACACTGTGGTGTTCCAGGTGGCGTGAGTAGTGAAACTATTTCTCATTGTTTTAACTGAAGGCCAAACTCGTAACTCAAATATTTTACCTCTGCGATCATATCGTAGAAACTTTTATTTTTCTTGTTACGATGATTCTCCACTTCACTCTGAAATTCTTTGAACTTTTCAAATGTTTCAGACTTGTGTTTCATCAAGTAGATATACCCATATCTGCTCAAATCATCTGTGAAGGTCAGAAAATAACGATACTTGTCATGAGCCTTAACACTCATCGGACCGCTTACATCAGTATGTTATTTCCAATAAGTCAGTTGCTCGCTCCATTGTTCCGGAGAACGGAGTCTTAGTCATCTTGCCCATGAGGCATGGTTCGCAAGCATCAAGTGATTCATAATCAAGTGATTCCAAAAGTTCATCAGCATGGAGTTTCTTCATGCGCTTTACACCAATATGACCTAAACGGCAGTGCCACAAATAAGTTGCACTATCATTATTAACTTTGCATCTTTTGGCTTCAATATTATGAAAATCTGTATCACCACGAACGAGATCCAACAAACCATTTTCATTGGGTGTATGACCATAGAAGGTCTTATTCATGTAAACAGAACAACAATTATTCTCTAACTTACATGAATAACCGTATTGCAATAAACATGATCCAATCATATTCATGTTCAATGCAAACACTAAATAACATTTATTTTAGGTTCAACACTAATCCCGAGAGTATAGGGAGGGTGCGATGACGATCATATCAATCTTGGAACCACTTCCAATACACATCATCACTTCACCCTTAACTTTCTCTGTTCATTCTGCAACTCCCGTTTCAAGTTACTACTCTTAGCAACTGAACCAGTATCAAATACCGAGGGGTTGCTACAAACACTAGTAAAGTACACATCAATAACATGTATATCAAATATAGCTTTGTTCACTTTCCCATCCTTCTTATCCACCAAATACTTGGGGCAGTTCCGCTTCCAGTGACCTGTCCCTTTGCAGTAGAAGCACTTAGTCTCAGGCTAAGGTCCACACTTGGGCTTCTTCACTTGAGCAGCAACTTGCTTGCCGTTTTACATGAAGTTCCCTTTCTTTCCCTTTGCCCTTTTCTTGAAACTAGTGGTCTTGTTAATCATCAACACTTGATGCTCTTTCTTGATTTCTGATTTCATCATCATGAAAAGCTCGGGAATCGTTTACGTTATCCCTTGCATACTATAGTTCATCATGAAGTTCTACTAACTTGGTGATGGTGACTAGAGAATTATGTCAATCACTATCTTATTTGGAAGATTAACTCCCACTTGATTCAAGCGATTGTAGTACCCAGACAATCTGAGCACATGCTCACAGCTTGAACTATTCTCCTCCATCTTTTAGCTATAGAACTTGTTGGAGACTTCATATCTCTCAACTCGGGTATTTGCTTGAAATATTAACTTCAACTCCTGGAACATCTCATATGGTCCATGATGTTCAAAACATCTTTGAAGTCCCGATTCTAAGCCGTTAAGCATGGTGCACTAAACTATCAAGTAGTCATCATATTGAGCTAGCCAAACGTTCATAACGTCTGCATCTGCTCGTGCAATAGGTCTGTCACCTAGTGGTGCATCAAGGGCATAATTCTTCTGTGCAGCAATGAGGATAAACCTCATATCACGGATCCAATCCGCATCATTGCTACTAACATCTTTCAACTTAGTTTTCTCTAGGAACATCTAAAAATTAAACGGGAAGCAACATCGTGAGCTATTGATCTACAACATAGATATGCTAATACTACCAGGACTAAGTTCATGATAAATTAAAGTTCAATTAATCATATTACTTAAGAACTCCCACTTAGATAGACATCCCTCTAATCATCTAAGTGATCACGTGATCCATATCAACTAAACCATGTCCGATCATCACGTGATATGGAGTAGTTTCAATGGTGAACATCACTATGTTGATCATATCTACCATATGATTCACGCTCGACCTTTCGGTCTCAGTGTTCCGAGGCCATACCTGTTATATGCTAGGCTCGTCAAGTTTAACCTTAGTATTCTGCGTGTGCAACTATTTTGCACCCGTTGTATTTGAACGTAGAGCCTATCACAGCCGATCATCACGTGGTGTCTCAGCACGAAGAACTTTCGCAACGGTGCATACTCAGGGAGAACACTTATACCTTGATAATTTAGTGAGAGATCATCTTATAATGCTACCGTCAATCAAAGCAAGATAAGATGCATAAAAGATAAACATCACATGCAATCAATATAAGTGATATGATATGGCCATCATCTTCTTGTGCTTGTGATCTCCATCTCCGAAGCACCGTCATGATCACCATCGTCACCGGCGTGACACCTTGATCTCCATCGTAGCATCGTTGTCGTCTCGCCAACTTATGCTTCTATGACTATCGCTACCATTTAGTGATAAAGTAAAGCATTACAGGGCGTTTGCATTGCATACAATAAAGCGACAACCATATGGCTCCTGCCAGTTGCCGATAACTCGGTTACAAAACATGATCATCTCATACAATAAAATTTAGCATCATGCCTTCACCATATCACATCACAACATGCCCTGCAAAAACAAGTTAGACGTCCTCTACTTTGTTGTTGCAAGTTTTACGTGGCTGCTATGGGCTGAGCAAGAACCGTTCTTACCTACGCATCAAAACCACAACGATAGTTCGTCAAGTTAGTGCTGTTTTAACCTTCACAAGGACCGGGCATAGCCACACTCGGTTCAACTAAAGTTGGAGAAACTAACACCCGCCAGTCACCTGTGTGCAAAGCACGATGGTAAAACCAGTCGCGCGTAAGCGTACGCGTAATGTCGGTCCGGGCCGCTTCATCCAACAATACCGCCGAACCAAAGTGTGACATGCTGGTAAGCAGTATGACTTGTATCGCCCACAACTTACTTGTGTTCTACTCGTGCATATAACATCTACGCATAAAACCTGGCTCGGATGCCACTGTTGGGGAACGTAGTAATTTCAAAAAAATTCCTACGCACACGCAAGATCATGGTGATGCATAGCAACGAGAGGGGAGAGTGTTGTCCACGTACCCTCGTAGACCGAAAGCGGAAGCGTTAGCACAACGCGGTTGATGTAGTCGTACGTCTTCACGATCCGACCGATCAAGTACCAAACGCAAGACACCTCCGAGTTCAGCACACGTTCAGCCCGATGACGTCCCTCGAACTCCGATCCAGCCAAGTGTTGAGGGAGAGTTTCGTCAGCACGACGGCGGGTGACGATGATGATGTTTTATCGACGCAGGGCTTCGCCGAAGCACCGCTACAGTATTATCGAGGTGTACTATGGTGGAGGGGGGCACCGCACATGGCTAAAAGATCAAATCAATTGTTGTGTCTTTGGGGTGCCCCAGGACTCCCTCCCTTTCCTTGTTGGATTAGGAGAAGGGGGAAGGAGGAGGGAGAGAGGAAGGAAAGAGGGGGCGCCGCCCCCCTCTCCTTGTCCTATTCAGACTAGAGGGGGAGGGGCAGGTGACCCTGCCCTGGCCGTCTCTCCTCTTCTCCACTAAGGCCCACTATGGCCCATTAAACCCCCGGGGGGGTTCTAGTAACCCCTCGGTACTCCGGTAAAATCCCGATTTCACCAGGAACACTTCCGATATCCAAATATAGGCTTCCAATATATCAATCTTCATGTCTCAACCATTTCGAGACTCCTCGTCATGTCCATGATCACATCCGGGACTCCGAACAACCTTCGGTACATCAAAACTCATAAACTCATAATATAACTGTCATCGAAACTTTAAGCGTGCGGACCCTATGGGTTCGAGAACTATGTAGACATGACCGAGACACGTCTCCGGTCAATAACCAATAGAGGAACCTGGATGCTCATATTGGCTCCCACATATTCTACAAAGATCTTTATCGGTCAGACCGCATAACAACATACGTTGTTCCCTTTGTCATCGGTATGTTAGTTGCCCGAGATTCGATCGTCGGTATCTCAATACCTAGTTCAATCTCGTTACCGGCAAGTCTCTTTACTCGTTCCGTAATACATCATCCCGCAACTAACTCATTAGTTGCAATGCTTGCAAGGCTTAAGTGATGTGCATTACCAAGTGGGCCCAGAGATACCTCTCCGACAATCGGAGTGACAAATCCTAATCTCGAAATACGCCAACCCAACCAGTACCTTCGGAGACACCTGTAGAGCACCTTTATAATCACCCAGTTACGTTGTGACATTTGGTAGCACACAAAGTGTTCCTCCGGTAAACGGGAGTTGCATAATCTCATAGTCATAGGAACATGTATAAGTCATGAAGAAAGCAATAGCAACATACTAAACGATCGAGTGCTAAGCTAACGGAATGGGTCAAGTCAATCACATCATTCTCCTAATGATGTGATCCCGTTAATCAAATGACAACTCATGTCAATGGCTAGGAAACATAACCATCTTTGATCAACGAACTAGTCAGGTAGAGGCATACTAGTGACACTCTGTTTGTCTATGTATTCACACATGTATTATGTTTCCGGTTAATACAATTCTAGCATGAATAATAAACATTTATCATGATATAAGGAAATAAATAATAACTTTATTATTGCCTCTAGGCCATATTTCCTTCAAATGCATCTCTAACAGGTACCTAGATTCTTGATGGCGAAGAAGCAGTGCTATGTCGTGTACAAAGGGAAGGTTCCGGGAGTGTACGACGAGTGTCCTGAGTGTCAGGCGCAAGTGGAGGGGGTCTCGGGCACCAGCCATAAAGGCTTCAAAAGCGACAAGAAGCAGAAGCTAGTGACTTGAGGTTCACACTAGCACGAGAGAGGACTCATAACCGCCGCCTTATGTACTGCATAGTTCCGCTATCACTCATAGTGATAGCTCTTCTTGCGTATATCATTATTTAGATGGATGACGATGTAGTTGCAAGTATTAGAGACTTGTATCGCTATTTTCGAGATGATGACAAGAGACCACTTTGTGTTGGATGATTATTATGATGATGACATGATTTGATGAGACTATTTGTATGTATATGCTATGATTACATTTGTATGTGTATGATATGCTAGAGATTATTGTATAAAGCCCTAAAAAAAATTCAGCAACACAAAATATGGAGCAGAAAAAATTCAGAACCTAATAATAGTAGCGCGGGGTATGGCTTTAGCAGCAGCAAGGTCTTAGTAGTAGCGCTCTTTGAACTAGGGCACTACAGCTATTAGCAGCGGCGCGTGTTGGAGATGAATGCCGCTTCTATCCCTACATAGCAGTAGCGCGGGTCAAACCACGCTACTAATAAGTGTTAGCTGTAGCGCCGAATCAGTAGCGCGGCCACCCGCGCTACTGCTAAGCATTTGACCCGTGCTACTGCTAGGCTTTTCCCTAGTAGTGAGGTGTTGTGTTTCACTCACTCCCGCTAGGATGTTTTCACTCATATGGTTGGTGGAGTCACTCAAATGGCTCTCAACCTCACATAGGATGTGTGGCATGCTCTCGTGTGTGGGGCTAGTGGTGAACACACTCATCCTCTCATAGGAAATGCACTCAATGTCATATATGGTGGAGTCACTCATCTCACTCATGGGGCGGTGGCTCTCCTCACATGTCAATTGGGGCATCTCGTCATATGTGGGTGTCAGAGAGATGTAGGTGCAAATGTCTCCATGCTCAACTCCTATCGCCGCCTTGGTTGAAGGGATAGTCCCATGCTCAACCTCCTCAACCATAACGCCTCCAAAGATGAATGCCGTAGGAAGTGGCAAATCATCGCTCTCCTCCGAGACCAAAGAGAGGCTCTCATGTGGGGTCTCGTAGCTGGACTCGGAGTATGAGTCCCAATGGGTCGCCGTCTTTAAGTTGATGGAGAGGTTTTTGTTCATCATCGTGGTCGAAGGGGATGGCCCTTGCACTACAAAAAAAAGACACATCCGTGACATTTTGGGCCGAACGAATTTTTTTCCTGTCATACATATGACACTTCTATGAAAATAATTGTGACAAAACCCGGTATCATCATAGATCTGGTGGGCTCCTACTTCTATGACAAAAAATCATGACAGAAAATGGGCTTTTCGTCCTGGGCGGGCCGGAGACGCAGCTGCATGACATTCTTTGGGCCGTCCATGACGGAAAAAACCGTGGTAGAAGCGAGGGCGAGGAAAATTTCGGGGAGTTCCCGATTACGGTGGGAGGTCGGGGGCCGAGCGATGCGCGTTTCTCTCGTACACGTACGCGCGTGTGTGCGAGGCGTTGGCTCTAACTGAACCCGAGCGAGGCGTTGGGCTCTAACTGAACCCGAACGATTGCACTGCAGGCTACGCGTTACTGAACCTGAGCGATCGATCGATGGCTGTTAACTGAACCCGATCGAGCGATTCCTTCAATACTGCTGCTAACTGAAGCCGATCGATGTTGCCTCTGGATGAACAGTGAGCGTTGCTGGGGGGTTTGGATGAACAGTTCCCGGTGGAGGTGGATGAACAGGACCCCGTGGTGTTGCCTCTGGAAGAACAGGACCCCGATCGATCGAGCGGTTTGGGGCTGGATGAACAGGACCCCGTGGAGGGCAGGATGAACAGGACCACCCCGTGGAGGGCAGAATGAACAGTAGACGGTGGAGGGCTGGATGAACAGTAGCCCGTGGGGGGTGGTTGAACAGGAGCCCGTGGAGAGGGCTGGTTGAACAGTAGCTGGTGGAGTAGCGCGTGGTGGAGGCTGGATGAACAGGAGCCCGTGGATAAACAGTCGCAGGTGGAGGCTGGAGGAGGTCGACGGTGGATGAACAGTAGCCCGTGGAGGCTGGAGGGGGTCGACGGTGGAGATGAACAGTGTCCCGTGGAGTCCCGTTTTGCGGTACGCCACACCCCTCCCGATGAACAGGACCCCCGTTTCGACCGTAGCGCTCCAACACAAATCCGTTTCCTCCGTTTTGCGGTACGCCACACCCCTCCCAATCAACAGGACTCCCATTTCGACCGTAGGAGGTCCGTTTCCTCCGTTTTGCGGTACGCCAGACCCCTCCCGATGAACAAGATCGCGTTTCAAACGTGGCCGGTCGAACACAAGGCCGTTTCCTTCGTTCAGCGGTACGCCAGGCCTCGTTTCCATCGGCTGTTCCGTCCAAGCCCTCCCGATGAACACGACGACGCATTCCGTTCCGACCCAGCCGGTTGGCTCCCCATGAACACGATGACGACGCTGTTTCTCCGTTCCGACCCAGCCATGTACACGAGCCCTGGCCGTACGTATGCGCGAGTAGGCGTTCGAGACCCTGCCCATGTGTACGTACGTGGCCGTATTTTCTGTCTTGCACACTGGCCGCTGTACGTACATGTACATGCTACGTGCGCGCCTCTAGTATGACATGTGCGCGCCTCTACATCGACCAGTATGTACGTACACGTTCGCGACCAGAATGACAATGCTACATACGCTTCGACCAGGTGGGTCCCGACTGTCAGGCACTTCCTTGCCTGCGAAGATGTAGCTGGTGGGTCCCAGCAGTCAGGGGGGCAAATCATTTTTTTGCCCGGACGCACTTCCTTGCCTGCGAAGATGTAGCTGGTGGGTCCCTGCAGTAAGGGGGAAACGTTTTTTTCGCGAAATACGGTGGCCCGTCCGGTGGGTCCCCGCTGTCAGGTGGAGGAATCATTATTTTCCGCGTAATAAGGAGGCACTTCCTTGCTGCGGCCGTGGACCCAGCTGTCAGCCTCTCCACGTACAGTCCATGTCCGATGGAAGTCGTTCCTTGACCACGTTGACCACGCCGCACCGAGAGCACCAGGGCGGTGGACGATGGCGAGGCCTAGGAAGGGGACAACGGGGAGCCGGGGAAGATGCGGCAGTGGAAGCCCGCGCGGAGAGGAGTACGAGGGTTCACTGGTTCGGCTGCGGTGTGAGGCTGCCGTCGCCGCAGGGCCTGGCCAGCGGTGGGAATAGTAGGGGCGGTGAGGCCTCCGCGGCAGCACAGCTGGCCACAGGAGGCAGGAGCATGCGGCACGACCGGCGCTGCTTTGGGCGGCTGGAGCAAGAAGACCAGAGGTTGAAGAAGCACTACGGCCGTTGGATGGACATCGTACGGTCACTGGAGCTAGAATCGTTCATATTGACTAAAGTTGACAAAGGCCCCCGTCCCAGTCAACTTAGTAGGCCCACAAGTCAGCCTCCCACCATGGTGGCTCCCAGCTAGCAGGGGGAGTATTCATTTTTTGTGCGTAATAAGGAGGCACTTCCGGTGGGTCCGAGCTGACAGCGGGGGGAACGTTTTTTTTCGCGAAATACGCTGGCCCGTCCGGTGGGTCCCAGCAGTCAGGGGGAAACGTTTTTTCGCGAAATAAGGTGGCCCGTCCGATGGGTCCCTGCTGTCAGGTGGAGGAATAATTATTTTGCGCGTAATAAGGAGGCACTTCCTTGCGGCCGCCTAGACCCAGCTGTCAGCCTCTCCACGTACAGTACTCTTCCGATGGAAGTCGGTCGTTGACCACGTTGACCACGCCGCGCCGAGAGCACCAGGGCGGTGGTCTAGACGACAGCGAGGCCTAGGAAGGGGACGACGCGGAGCCGGGGAAGACGCAGCAGTGGAAGCCCGCGCAGAGAGGAGTACGAGGGTTCACTGGTTCGGCTGCCGTCGCCGCAGAATAACAGGGGGTGTGGCTGAGTAGAGGGATGGCCTGGCCAGCAGTGGGTGTAGTAAGGGGCGGTGAGGCCTCCGCGGCATCACAGCCGGCCACGGGAGGCAGGAGCACGCGACACGACCGGCGCTGCTTTGGGCGGCTGCAGCAAGAAGACCAGAGGTTGAAGAAGCACTACGGCCGTTGGATGGACATCGTACGATCACTGCAGCTAGAATCGTTTATATTGACTAAGTTGACAAAGCCCTTGGTACGCGTCAACTTAGTAGGCCCATAGCTCGGATTTGGCAGAGAACATATAGCCCATTTGCGATTTGTAAGAATGTACAGCCCATTTTTTAATTCTAATGGAATTTACTACACCCCATTTACAGTTTGTTAAAAGTACAGCCCAACTTCTAGCTTGGACAATGATTAATAATTTCAAACAACCGCTCAAAACAGAATTAAAAAAAATTCCCACATTTTGATGGGATCCGAAATATTTTTATCCAAAATTTCTAGTCAGGTTAAATATAATTTCAAAATAAAGTTGTGTTACATTAAAATCCAACGAAATATTGCGCGCGCAAGAAGTAATGAAATTAAAATTTTCAAATTCCAAAAATAATATATTTTTCAAACTAATTACGTGTTTGGTGCATAGTAACTGTCCAGTTATTAAAATTACATCCCATTTATTATTTCTTAAAGTCTATTTTCTTGTTAAGCCTAATGCATACCTCCTAGGAAAGTTTGCAGCCCAGCGGGGCGGAGAATAACAAGTTGACCCGGATATTGTGTACAACTGTCGGCCCAGTTGCATTGCTGATGTTAAAAAAAGGCCTGTGTAGTACAGTACAACCTAACATGGTTACTCAGCGCACATTCAACGATGCCGGAAAGGCCCAAACAAGGCTTCTGTACAACTTTTTGAAGTCACTGAGCTCAATTAATAACTTAAGAAAAAAGTTAGATTACAGTGGAACCTAATTAAAAGATGTCACGTGCAAATAAATAATTCAACGGGTCCCACTTGTGCGTGTGCGCGTGTGTGTGCGTGTGTGTGTGAGAGAGAGAGAGATAGAGAGAGAGACCCATCGGTCGATGCTCGTAAATACATCTTTCAGCCATATGCATTGCTGATGCTCAGTAAAAACTTATATAGTTGACACAATCATATAGAACATCATAGCACACTGAACTTGCATACAAAAATTTCACGCAGGCGGCACAATCGGGATGGAAGCAGTGGATCGCTACGGGAAGGGCTATGTTGAAACCAACAAAGTCGTACATAACGGTTCATCGTCTTTGTCAATGACGGGGAAATATCTTGAATGTTGTGCAAAGAAAACAGACAGACAACACAATAAGTTCTGCTAGCGCATTAAGTTGACGTACAGCCCTTTCTAAAAAAAGTTCAGGTACAAAATTAGAACAGGTCACAATCAAATGTACTGGCATATCAGTGCTTCACACCCATAGCTCGGATTTAACTAGTATCTGACAAGATTCAGTTGTTACCTCAAATTAGAGCACATCCAGGCAGCCAGCCCTGCCACTTCTCCCGAAGAAGCAGTGGCCTCCGCTGCGCGATGGAGTAGGCCCTGTGCCATCCATCGTTCCGAGCAACACCGGGAATGTCTGACATTGACTCCTGTAATGGATGTCGTCGACGGACCCTGGCACCAGCGGCGGCGGCAGGACTTCGATTGATGGATTGACCACTTCTTCGACATGCACGAACACTCGATACAGGTACATCCCTAACGTGGTCCGCGGCGGCCTTGGTGGCGACAAATAGTACAACCCCGGTTCCTGCACCGGTATCTCAACACCAATCACCTTCAGTATGGTGGACGGCTTCTTCATCCATGCCATAACCGTCAGAGCCCAACTGTCTGGAGGAACAAACATACTTACGAGCTCACCTCCAAGGTCGTTGACAAGCTCGTTCATGGACTCGCTGTTCCAAGCACGTCGAGGCATGCCGTGGAAGGTAAGCTTTGTTAAAAACTCAAGCTCAGAGGGCACCGAGCCCCATGCTGGGTGCCACTGATCAAAGCTCACGAGCACGCCATCGCAGAACAAACGCCGGGAAGATTAGAACACACGACTGCAGTCAAAAGTTGTCCGGAACCTGACAAAGAAATCAGCCGGTGGCGGACAGACTTCGACGAGCAAGTCACTTATTTGGATGCCGTGCGCAATGCCAAGAGCTTTGACAAGGTCGTCCGGCGAGACGGGAGGCCGATCGCCGTTGATGGTTACCATCAGCACTTTGCCGGCAAACTGGTCGTCAAGCGCCGCCATGCCACTGCTGAGCGACAGCACACAGCGACCGAAGGCAGGACGGACCTCAGGGTCTCCGGCTCGGAGATCCGCGTTGACCGGCGACATGATAGTGCGCTTGAGTACAGGGAGTATAGGAGGGGGATTTGGGGGAACTGGAGTAGGAATCGAGATTCCAGAGGTGGGGGAGGGGCGGGAGACTGGGGATGAAAAGGTAGCATGAATTTCGAGCACGCGCCAATATGCTCTCGGCGCGCAAGCGGACGAAAACACTGGTGGCGCCCACATGTTGGCCTAAGAGTCCTTATTCTTTCTTTTTGGAGAGCCCGGCCTTTTTTTTCAGGATCTTTTGAGAGCCCGGCCTGAGAGTCATAATTGACTTGTTTGGCATTGCGTTACTACTCGACCCATATTCAACGACACCTCACTAGCCCAAACAAGTGTACATCATCGAAAAGACACTGAGCTCAAATTATATAACTTGAAAAAAGGAGATATACTCTGAACACTGGAGAATGGTGATGCCCTCATTTAGCCCACCAGTAGTTCGAGACAATAAACAGTTCGAAACAACGATATATACAACATTCAAACACTGACTAGTGACTACTACTGACATAAACTGCAAGACATGATAGTTTATAAGAAGTCTTGCTACACCACCAAAACGCACCCATCTGCAGCGCTCAGACTCTCGTGATCCAAACGAGAATGACATTCTAAACAGAAGCAACTATTACATAGTAAGAGTGACATAGACGAGGATGACCAAATGACAAGGAATATGCATAACAAAAGAAAGAACTACCCATCCAGAACCAGCAGCAAAGACAACAAAGTCATTCGAAGAGATGATCCAACACCATCATAATTTGCAGCCCTGCTTCAGCGACTAGTGATCCGGAGACACCAGTACTCCACCCTTTCGATGCAACAGCCCAATTACCTATCAACCTGAAGGCTTGAACCACATCACTACCTGTCGTAATTGAGACATCCAAGGATCAAAGTTAATCCGGATGCCTTTGTCATTCTCACCTTCTTTTGGCTGCAGGCTGTATCATTGACAATCAGGGGAGTTTGCTCCCGAACTCCTAGGGCTCGCCGTGTAGACACAGTTTTCCATAGCAAACAGTGCCTCTCTGCCATCAAGGTCCTTGCGAACGGTGATCTCCTGGTTAATCGGATAATTGAGTCCGAGAAACAGAGAGTGTGAACCAAGGCTGTTTACCCGCCTCCAACTAAAAAATCCTAAAGGCCCCAACAAGCTGGTATCCTGCTCATAGACGTAACTGCCACTGTCCGGATACTCACGTATTACACGGTGCTTGTATAGAGTGAGGTTTTGCAATATAACTTTTCCGGCTCATGTGTCCGAATGATCATCAGTCTTTTGCCGTCGTCTGATCGAGCGAGGAACCAGTTGTGCTTCCCTGTTTTTGGCAAAGGTGGTGTGATTACAAAGGGCAGTAATTGTAGGGACACTACATCATATCAAAAAGGACAGGCATTGTTAATGCAAGATCAGCATTGTTCAGAGTATGAGTAGGATAATGCAAGAAACAGCATTGATATGTCCCTGTTGGAACTGGGAGGAAAATACAGGGAAATGTATACTGGGTTCGAAAATATAGAAGTGACATGCATGGTTATACTCATGTTATCTCGCAATCGATTCTTCACAGGAAACTACCATGTCATGCATGTTATGTACTCCCTTCGTTCCCAAATATTTGTCTTTCTAGGCATTTCAAATAGACACAACATACAGATGTACGTAGACACATTTTAGAGTGTAGATTCACTCATTTTGCTCCGTATGTAGTCACTTGTTACAATCTCTAGAAATACAAATATTTGGGAATGGAGGGAGTAATCATGTTCTGTCCTCACAAACAAATTCTTCAAGGTAACTAACAGACCATGCATTGTTATATACTCGTGTTCTGCGGGAAAAAAATTTGTGAGGATATTATTCTAGCCATTGATTGCTGAAGGGCGAATATAGGCATGTACACATGGTAAGCATTGTAGGATTTCACTACTTCCAAATATAGAGTTCTCCATATGCACATTTACTTCCCTAATGTATGGTTAGATGAAACCAACAGTGTGGTGCATGTTTCTACATCATGAAAATGAGGAAACTAACATGGCCATTGATACACCTCATATTTAGTAGTAGTATATAGATTACTGTAAAATAAGGATAATATCCATATATTCCTAACCGTTTGATTATTCAGGGTACAAATTGGCTGTAATGACATGGTCACAATCGCATGAATTAACTCATTCCAAATATAGCTGATTTACGGCGTCTCTAATACATTGCCATAGTTCTACTCAAATTCTGCTCAAACAGGGATATGCCAATCATCACAAAAAGTTCAAACAGTGTCATGGCGTCATCATTAACATGAGACGGAAACAACTTACACGCGCCGTCCTAGCAATACGTGGTGCCATCTGCTTTGTCGATCGCGTAGATGATGCCATTGTGTTCAATAGCATCACAGAAGTGTGTATCAGCTTTGATGATGATCCACTGCGAGCCGAGTTGTCTCCAGCTAAAGAAGGCACCGGCGTAAAGATAGGCGAGTCCGCGGTCGAACAAGGCAATTAGCTTGAAGTCTGCATAATTCGCATGTCGTGTGGGCACTTGGCAGATTACAATCTTCTGCAAAACAAGGTCCGTCCAACTGACATAGTAATCTAGATGACTTGGACCGCGATGGTAATACTCTATATAATCCAACGGAGGAAGGATAATCTCATGGGAGGTCTGAAAGTTCACGAGCACCAACTTTTTACCGTCTTCTCTGAAGGCAGCCATCCAGTGGGAGTTCATGCCGACCCAGTACATACCTGCCAAGAAGTTTCGGGCGATGGTGATCGGATCGATGTCGAGGGAAATGATGTACGGCGACCCACTACATACCTGCAAAGAAGTTTCGGCTAATGGAGATCGGATTGAAGTCGAGGGGCATCATGCACGGCTCCGTATCATGGTGAGCCAATCTCGCAAGACCAGATAGCAGCAAGCAGGGTGTCTTGAAAAGCTTAGGCCTCGCTTCGACGATGGCCGTGTGCATGTCCCTCGAGCATGCAGCCAGCCGCAGGGCGCTCAACATATCCATACACAAACAACAGAGGTCGAGGATGTCACTGGGGAGATTGCTCCAATCGCGGCTCATATGGATGCTACGCGGTTCGCGTTCGGCCATGGTGGAGGTTGGAAGGGGGCTTGATTTACGGGGGAGAAGGATGTCGGTGCTGGAGCGGCTAGCGAGGGAATAGTGGTACTGGGGGAGGCGAGTGAGGCGACGGTACACGGGGGCACAGTGAGATGGAGACGGAGAAGGAGATGGAGTGGTGCTATGGGAGCGGAGAGGGAGACGAGGCGGGGCGCCAATGTGTTGTACAGTGGCGGTGACAGACTGCACAGTGCACAGGGTGAGGCTGACTTTGGTAACCCGAACACGCCGCCTGGACTAGTGTCAGGCGCAGGGTGTTGTCACTTCACTGTGAGGACCGGATGAATAGTATTTTGACCATCAAGTGTACCATAGTTGTACTACTACTAGTAGGAACATGAGTACTCCAGTATTGTATAGCGGAAATAGGTCTCCCGTGCTAGCATGCCTGTTCACTTCATCGTTCAGGTATCATCCATATTGTGAGCAGAACCAAATTCTCGTGCATGCCCAATCAACGCCCTGTCGCGATGCATGCAGTGGTCGTTCTGGTGCATCAAGGACGGCATGCAGATCGTTCCACACTTGAGAATTGGAAAAATAGAAAGGTAGAACGCGGCAGCAGAGGAAGAGAACGCTGGCTAACGAGGCTGGGAGGGGATCGAGTAGGAAGTTAATGCTCCACGCCTAAAGGTTTTGGGAAAACCTGATTTTCATAAGGTGACTTATACTCACCTAAACGGAGGGAGTAGTCCTTAACCAGAGAATGTTGTGTCTCCCACTCACGCGCTCAAAAAAAACTACGACACATTTTTTATCTGTTTGCATAGGTCCCACCTATCAGGAAGGATGGGCACGTACACGAACAGGTACGACTCATCAGTCTACCCGCATAGCCTTTTCGTTTAGTCTACCTAGCCGTCTAATCAACTTCTGCACGCCACTTATCCCATTTACTTCTCTATCGGGAACCGATTCTCCTCGGCTTCTTCACCTCCCCTTTGTCTTCATTTGCATCCAAACCCCACTGCATTCACATTGTTTTAACCTCTTTAAATAATCATCTACTACTTCAGTTAGACTAGCCATCTAATCCTAATTCTCCAAACCATAGCCCTCCGTTCCAGTGGTTCCAAATGGCGAAAGAGATTGAGATGCAGGTTTTTAGCGTCCAACATGTCCTCGTCGAAGGCTCGATGCACATAGTTGCCACCGTCACCGTCCACCCAAGGGTTGTTCGGCAGTGGATCAACAATGTATCCAACTCCCTCGAAAAGGTAGAGACGAGGGTCATCGGTCTCGACGCAGAGTACACGGAGCGTGCCCCTGGGAAGATCCAGCGCGCCGCCGTCCTTCAGTTGTGCCTCGAAGATGATGTTTTGGTGTACCACATCATACACTCGCCCTCCATACCAGCTGAGCTTCACGATTTCTTGTCTGGGGAGGACGTATACTTCTGTGGGGCAGCCATCTAAGGGGACAAACAGAAGCTGGAGTCGTACAACCTTGATTTGAAAAGCATCGCTGACCTACAAACCAGAACCAAAATTCCTGTAGAAGATTGTGATAAACAGACACCATCCCTATTCGACGTAGAAAATTTTGTGCTCGGTACAAATCTTCAGAAGGGTGACGAGATGGTGGCATTAAGGTCGTCTGGATGGGAGAATTATCCCTTGACGTATGAGCGGATAAAATATGCTGCCCTCGATGCCCGTGTGAGTTTCGAGATAGCTGCAAGGTCCAAAGAGCTTGTTGCGAAGCCGTCTCCCACAGAGAATGAGAAGAAGAAGAAGAAGAAGAAGAGGCTGCACCAGCAGGAGGGCATTATGGATGGATGAACTATTTCCTCTCTTGTAAAAAAAATTATTCCCTCTCGGTGTATATTGATATAGATGGACTATTTCGATGGTGTGCATGCCTTTGGAACAGAGTAGTAGCGTGGGTTCGCTTGACTATAAGGAACTATTTATCCGCATATATAGCTTTCTCTGCTACTCCTTCCAGTGATCGGTATGCAGTGCATGTGTCCGTAGACATGACAACTTGTCCATGGAAGTTCAACTACGGCGACCATCACGTTTCATCTCGTGATTCCCACGACGCCTCTCCAACCCATGGCACCACGCCCCCCGACGTGCGCCTCACCCCTCTCGGCCGCACCGCCCCTCTGCCTTTGTGTGCATGACATGTGGGCCACCTAAAATGCGGCGAGCATCAAGTTTCTACCACAGCCACCCGCGATTCCCACGAGCCGCTCGAACCCATGAAACCACACGTCCCCCGACCTGCGGCTCACCCCTCTTGGCCCCACTGCCGCTCTGCCTACGGGAGCATTACATGTGGACCAGTCACCTATCGGGTCCACATGTTATTGACTCAAAGGTAGGTGTAGTAAGGCGCTGAAGCTCAGTCCCGACGGCCCTGAGAGGGAAATGTAACTCCTGCGCCAGGGCTTGTGGTGCTCCCGCAGCACGAACTCGTGCCAAAATCAAGATCTGTTTCTTTACTATACATGCACGCAACGATTTAATGGACATTGTAATCTCAACATGTGATGGGGAGCTCTAAATTTGAATTTGAAACTTATAAAACGAAAAGATTCAAAACAAATAAACTGGGAGAGAGGGAGTATATCGTAGGATGTGTCCCATACAAAATAAGTCCCCTGGTTTGTCACTGCGAAGATGCGGTTAGAAAGGAGCACAGCGTCTTCCTACTCGTACGGCAACAAATCGTCCGCAGACAGCATGGTTCGCCTTTGACCGCCATGTGCAAGGTTCATGCTATCTTATTCAATCTCACCGTGGTTCCATCGTACCAATTCATGCGGTGACCCGTTGCATGGCTGATCCCAATGTTGGACAAAGGTTCTTTGGGAACGGTGTCACCATTGTAAATGTTGTGCAAATTGATGTTGGTACCCTCCCGTACATATGCAAGCCAATCTCCACTCGCACCGAGCCTAACCTGTGAAACAGTGGGCAGGGGGAGAATTAGGAAATGGACACGGAAGTAGTCTTTAGAATGCATTTACTACGTGATCAAACTCATCTTACCTGATCATCGGAGGAAATCCGAGTGCCCCTCAACGTCGGCATCTCAAGGGGCGTCAACTTGCAACTACGGCCACGCCGCGCTGGAGAGACCCCCAAGGAAACATCCTCGTGCGTTCCACGGAACATCAAGATGCATTTGTATGAGTAGTTTATCTTGTGAGAGAAAAGGATGAGCGAGGGAAGGCCTCTAGAGATAGAGATGGACACTACTACTACCAATGTGCTGGCCCGTGCATTGCAATGGATCCAAAGTAGTAGAATAATACTTGTTCACGTGCTTGAAATATAAACACTCTAGTTTTGATATACATGTGTCAGCAGACATGACAGCTTGTCCATGGAAGTTGAACCACGGCGACCATCACGTTTCTTGTTTCTACCACTGCCACACCCACACGCGATTCCCACGACGTCGCTCCAACCCACGGCACGACGTCCCCCGACGTGGACATGGATCCTCTGACGTGGCTATCACTGCCTTGCCCTGCCTTTCCTTCGCTGACAGGTGGGACCCACGCTTATGGGTCCCACATGTCAGTGACAGAATGGTAGGATTGTTCGCGTCAGGGGATCCTCATCCCCCCGACGTGCCCCTCATCCCTCTCGGCCCCACCGCTCCTCTGCCTTTGTGTGCATGACATGCGGGCCAGCTGAACTGCGGCGACCATCAACTTTCTACCATAGACACACACGATTGGACGCGGTTTGCCTGCTCTGCTGTGTGCTCCGATCCGTACTCCTGCCCCATCGAATTTTCATCCAGCGGCTGTGACACATTTTGTCCCGGTCATCAATCCTCAGCTGGAGTACTTATGTACTACAGGTAGTACCCGCCGGTGTGGCCATCTACGCCTCGTAACGCCTCGACGCCCAGCTGTGGCACCCTCGCCACGGCCATGCCACCACCGGCCGGTTCATCTCGAACGAGTGAGTCGCGAACCACGCCACCACCATGAGAATGACATGTGGGCCAGCCGCATTTAAGGTCCGCATGTCATTGACTCATAGGCCGGGCACTAAGCCACTGAAGTTCGGTCCCGTGGGCCCCGAGAGGGAAATGTAACTCCTGCGGCAGGCCTTGTGGTGCTCCCGCAGTACGAGCTCGTGCCAAAACTGGAATTTGTTTCTTACTACTACCAACTAGTACTAGTAAGGTACACGTGCATTGCACGCCTGAGATTCTGGTGGTTTGTGCATTATGCTTCTACATGTGGAGCTTTCTGGATTCTAACATGTGGCAAAATCTGGTGGAATGTAAGGTTAGGCAAGTTTGATTAACTTAGGTGAGTGTTTGGTTCAAGCCACACCTTAGGCAAGCCACACTAAGGCCCCACATGAGATACACACAAAAAATGTGGCAAGATTCCCTTAGGCTTGCCAACTTGTGGCTCTCATTTTGAAGAACTAATAACTTTGCCTAAGCTTAGTTTTGGCAAAGTTAGTCATGAATTAAGTTCAACCATGGAGTACAAACTTGGTACTAGTAGGAGTAGTACTAGTACGGAATGCTCCTACTCTATCAACGAGCCCCGTCTGACACCAAATTTGTTGGCTTCTGTGCTACAGCTAGATCTTCCCCTCGTTTCTGTTTTCCAACCCGGCGGTGGGCGGGGTGTCGGTTTTCTCAACGGCGGTCCCACATGAAAGTGAAAATGCTAGGCAACACGCCTTCCCTAAGCTATGTGTCGTGCCGGACGGGCCGTGTTGTACTCCCGATTCCCGGGCATGTGGTTGTGCGACGCGAATGCGGCAGGCCTTTTCCTTTTACCAGAAATGTGCCCGTGCGTTGCGATGGATCCAAAGTAGTAGAATAGTAGTATTTGTTCACAAACTTGAAAGAAATCACTATTTTTTTGATATACTCCTAATATATTACTCCCTCCGTACCTAAATATGTCTTTTTGAGATTTCAAATGGACTATCACAGACGGATTATATAGACATATTCTAGTGTTTCTAGCTAGATGCCCGCGCGTTGCACGAAGTTGATGGAAAAGGTAAGCACAACTTATAAATTGACGGATGGAGTACTAGTTACAGTGATGCATATAATTAAGCAAAGGGATCGCACATGTCGGTATTGACTAGAACGATAATGCAACAGCACAATAAGAATTAAGGCCACGATGATGCAATCGCAGTGGTGGTTACAGAAGGCAAGAAGAAAGATGGATCCACGAACGTACGACCTCCTCCTCCTCAAATTAGTGCGCCGGGCCACCGACCGGCGGCTAAGGAGCGGCGGCTTTTGTGGCCAGGTCGAGGTGCTTCTCAGCAAAGGCATCCAAGGCTTCCAGCCGGTTGAGGAAGGCCAACGTTGTAGCGTCCTCACTGGCCTTGTAGATACCTATGTACACGATTTGCTCGTGCACGTGGATGTGTAGGTCGACGAATTCTTACAGGGCGAGGCGCCTCGCGGCGAGCGCGACCTCCAGGTGGACATTCTTCGTGGCGTCGGCGGGCAGTCGCAGGGGCACTAGTGCTTGAAAGAGGTTCCGGCCATGGAGGCCGATTAGGGTGGCAGGCAATGAGGAGCCCGGGCGCGCGGGCTGGAGGAGTACGGCGATGTCGTCCGCGAGCTTCTTGAGGACGGTCAACTTGTTGCTGGTGGCAACGATCATCTGGTCCAACTGAGAGTCATAGTTGGCGTCGACGGCGGCCATCCACCAGCCGGTCTCCAACACCGTCTGGAGACGATCCTCGGCGCCATGCCGCAGGCCGGCGTCGTGGACCATCTGGCGCAGCCGCTGGCCGCTCACGCGCATCGCCGCCATGGGTCTGGAGTGAGCTCTTTTGCGCTTAGTGTAGGTGCTTAGGCAAATGCTTAGGTGCGTACGATGTGGTAGATGCATTGGAATGGAGGGGCGCCTTTATATGAGGGCAAGGAGGGCAAACTGTGTTGCATTCACATCGTGTAGCCTCTTTTCCCGGACCTCCTCCCATTACTTCCCTCATGCATTAATTGAAGGAGGATGCATTGGCCGTTCAACATATCGGGAACCGCTACTCCCTCCCTCGTCTGCATTAAAGCCGTATCGGGAACTGTGCCGCCCACTGTCAAATCGAATACTCCCTCCGTCTAGGTGGGTATTAAGTCATCTTACGAAAACCAAATAGTAAACACATAGGCATGGTGCATTAACTCTCACGTTGTTTCTTATTTTTTGACATAAATAGAGGAATCAACCAAGAAGAGATGTGGGGCTTGTATGCTTTTAATGACTTGAGACTATCAAACATGACATGCAGTGGTCAGTTCGTTGCACAAGAACAAATACAACCCACGTCAGCACACACGCATCTTATATAGCATCACATCCAATGTCTATAAAAGATGAATGAGACCAAATTATATCTCATCTAGATGAGTTCTAGCAAAACTGTATTAATAATACTTAGTACTCCTGCGCCATGTATCATATATTAGTATCATGTAGTACTTTATTTATTGCCATATATGACACATAGTACTCAACTCTCTCTCTTTCTTCATTTAATTCTATGACACCTCATCAAAATTTCTAAGGCTAGTACCATTACAACCAACCTTAGTAAATACTAAACATTAAGTTCTCTCGTTTTCCTCTCCACCTTGGTCACCTAGACGGAGGGAGTATACTGTGCGGGCTTTTCCTGCGCAGTAGGCGGGGCAGTTCCGCCTAGTCGGTTCGACAGAGACGCGAGAAGACGAGGGAGTAGGCTGCTGCAAACGTAGGGCTGTGTGATTTGACAGCGAGTTACTGCTGGACAGGTGGGGCCCCGTGATTTGACTTGCCATTATCATTTTAACTGCGGCGCTACGACCGGCGTGAGTCTCCCGATTCCTGACCACCTCCATACAGGTGCCTCTCCCAATGCTCCACCATGTAGTAGAGGGCATGAGAACCCACTTCTCCACTTTTTCCTTGCCTCTCTTTCCTCCACATATGCAAAAATGCCATGTAAAGCGCACTATTGTACTTACTTGCTCCTACAGGTGCTTAAGCTTGCCACATAGGCATAAAGTCTGATGTGGCAAGTTAATCAAGAAGAGAGAGACTATTTTGGTGACCCAAGGAAGAAACGGTGCTAAGTGCGTGTACCTAGGTGAAAAGACAATTTTAAGTCTATAGCTAATTAAATGAAGCAAACTTAGCAACACCATTTCATTGGAAGAGGTCACTCCTTGGCAATGCAATAAATACTAGTACTCCCTGTGTCCCATAATATAAGAACGTTTTTGGCACTACACTAGTGTCAAAAACGTTCTTATATTATGGGATGGAGGGAGTACGAAGAAAGAGATAGAGAGAAGTAAAAAAATACACTTATAGCCAACCTTATAGCCAAAACCTTGTTGTAGTATGAGTGACTAAGTGATGACTATGTATGACATGCCAACATCACATAGCCTAACGCACCGTGTTAAATCTCCAAGGGCGCGACCGCATGAGCGACGCGGCGGTCGTGGTAGGCGCGACCACGATACGGGCTGCTGGCAGCCCTTGGATCTGAGATCAAACGGTCGCATGCTAAGTTGCTGAAAATTTGCAGAATAACCCTCCAAGATAGGATATTCACCCATAGGTCTAGAATCACGCCATGCAACCGTTCGATCTCAGATCCAAGGGCTCTCAGAAGCCCGTATCATGGGAGAATGGAAAGCCACTACCCTGCCGTTTGCACGCTGGCAGTTCGCTCCTACTCGTCCCTGCACGTCCTTCAATACTACGGTGGTTCGCTCCTAGTTGTCCCGTCCATTCACATTACGGCAGTTCCACTAATCCTAACCCTCCTCCCAAATCCATGGCGTCCCAAATCTCCCCGATCGGCGGTGAGTACAAGGTTAGAACCATCACCGGCGATGAGTTCGACGTCATCTACACACATTCTTTCGCGACGGTGAAAGGATGCCTTTCTCGCTTCAGACGCATGTTCGAAGACTCAGATGATGAGTGGGTCGCTGGGCTAGATGTTGAGTACACCACAGTCCTGGGACGAGAGAAGGATCTAAAGGACGAAGAGAGGAAGAAGCCCGCCGTGATCCAGGTTTGCGTGCATGACTTATGCTTGGTCTACCACATATGCCATGCCGACGTTGAGTGCCAGGATTTTAAGGACTTCCTCGAGAGCAACCTAGTCAAATTCGTTACTGTAGACTTTGGTAACGACAAAGAAGTCCTGCGTCGGATAGGCCTCGTTGTAGGCAACACCTTCGACCTCCAGAAGAATCGGCTGGTGTCCTCTCGTCAGCCTTCAATGCTCACCCTGGCAGGAGCCATGGTTCATCCTTCGTACGGTAAACAGGAGAAACCTCCATACACGTTTCATCGTCATGCATGGCAGCGGAATGTACTAGATATAGACCACATCCACTACGCTGCAATGGATGGCTACCTTTGCTTCAATATCTACAAGGGTTGGATGAAGAGCAACAACCAAGTGTGCGGTTCAAGCAAAGAAGTATCGGCCAAGAGGAAGAGGGACAAGGACGAAGTGGACGAGGACTCCGAGTAAGGTGGCAGTGTTGTTGCTCATGGTGGTTCCAATGCAGTGTCTACCGGAATAGTTGCAAAGTTTAATTTCAGGTGTGCTTAATTTAATTTGAGGGGTGTGTTGTGCTGAGCCCCCAGCAGAACTATGTTATGTTTCTTCTTGTTACTTTAACTCTTCAGTACGTACATACTAATATTTCTTACATTTCATCTTTTAGTTGGTATAGTACTACCACTCGTTTCTTCACATTATATACGTACAATATATATGGCCAACATCATATAGCCAGCAGTTTAGTTGTCAAAGAATTTCAGGGTGCTTAGTTTTGTCAAACAATTCCAGGGTGCTTAGTTTTACTTGAGGGGTGGGTTGTGCACTTGTGCTGGACACCATTATTGTGACAAGCCTTTTTAATAGTACTATATGCATAATTTGGCGACGAGCGCTCTCTATATGTACCACCTTTTTTTTAATTTCAAGTTTTGCTCCATGGCGCAATCCATCGATACTACTACTGTACAAAAGTGGAGTATATACATTTTTTAAAGGCTAGAGGGCGGGGCAGTCTAGCTCGGTCGGTTTCACGAGAGGCGAGGACCTTTGTGATTTGACGGATCATTACTGCTGTCAAATCGAATAGTACTGCGCCGCCCACTGCACGCCCGGCGCTTCCATTAAACCCCTCTGTCAAACCCGCATGCAAACCGTTCATGAGCGGACCGGAATTAAATGCAACACCAGCCGAGCTCCTCCCGTCCGCCCTCAGTTTAAACGAGGCCAGACGCCGGCCAATCTCCTACCGTCCGCCCTCTATTTACACGAGGCTAGATAGACAGCGGGCAAGAATCGCACCCCTCCGCCGCTCCCCCATCTCCTCCTTCACCATTTTCTCCACTCTTCCAATGGCTTCCGATGAGCCGTTCTCTGGCATATTACCCGGCTGGGTGG
Organism: Triticum aestivum; assembly: GCF_018294505.1. NCBI lineage: Eukaryota > Viridiplantae > Streptophyta > Magnoliopsida > Poales > Poaceae > Triticum > Triticum aestivum. The sequence goes on along the minus strand of NC_057811.1, from coordinate 366,018,105 downwards.
GCCGCCGAGCCCTCCGGATACGGGCGAGGCCGCTCGGTGCTTCACCAACCTCGCTTGGCCCGACGGAGCCAGTTGCCGCCCCAAGCAGGCGCGTGGTTCAGCAACTCGCAGCTCCAGTTCAGCTCGATGAGGAGTGGCGAGTTGCTCCACTCTGGCACGGCGGCTAGCACGCCGGTACGGGCGCGGTCGCTGCTGCGTCGTACCGCGCCACCAGTGTCTGCGGTGGCCGCGCCTCCCGTGTCTGTGGGCGCGCCTCCCGTGCCTGCGGCAGCGCCATGCGGGCAGAGACAGAAGCCGGGTGCGTGGAGAGCGACGAGTCGGTGGCCAGCTTCTCCGTGTCCGCCGCCATCATCGTGGAGAAGTAGAACACGGGAGGCCGCCGCCACTTGGGACCCATGAAGGCCACCGCCGAGGCGACGACCGCGGATTCAGGTGGTTTCTTTGCTGCTTCGTCTCTTCCGAGGACCTTCGTCGACCCCGCAAGTGTCTGACGGACATGAGGAAGACAAAGGGATCCGCGGGCGGCCATTTAGAACTAAAATAAGTCTAGATACATCCATTTCTAGGACAAGTATTTCCGGATGGAGGGAGTATTAATTATACAAGAGAGCTGGATTGGCACCTCTTAGTTCATGTAAATGTAATGAAATCCATCATGTTTATATGAAGATCCGGCTTTTTTATACGAAATCCTTCATGCTTATATGAAATCAGTCCGTGTTTGCATGAATTTCATCTGGTTGGTTAGAGTTGTAAAAATGTATGCCGCTGGCGTTTGATATCGTCCTCCGCTTAAGGAAGCGGGAGGAAATTTGCCGGCTGCCGTTGGAGATGCTCTTTATGCTGGAAATAATAGAGTGACATCCAATCCATTTGAGTTAATTGCCTGTATGATTGTCCCTCTATAAAAAGTTAATTGCATGTACAGTGTACACGTGACTTGCAGGGTGGCTACAGCTTCGTACAGAAAGTTAAAAAAAAACAAGTCCATCCTTAATCTTGTATTCTAAGTACTCTGTGGGTTCCACTGTCAGTACAGTAGCGAAAGAAGTATATATTAAATAAGTAGAGTAATATATAATATAAAAATATAAAGTTAAAAGACAGAATTCGAACTCATGTCATCGCGTTGCGAGCATCCAGCGCTAACCAGCCCAGCACATTTTTGTTGTAGACCATGCTGGAGATATATCTCCATGTCTACTCTTATATATACTCCATTCGTTCCTAAATATTTGTCTTTTTCAGATTTCAAATGGACTACCACATACGGATGTGTATGTAGACATATTTTAGAGTGTAGATTCACTCATTTTGCTCCGTATGTCTTTTCAGGAAGGGGTCAGATTTGTCCTTGATTTATTTATGAGGTATCCAGATGGCACTGCACCGCCAAGAAAAGAGGGTAACATCAAAATTATGGACTACTTTTTTGAGTATGTTGGTAAGGTCCGGTCATAGTCACTTGTTGAAATCTCTAAAAAGACAAATACTCCCTCCGTCCAGAAATACTTGTCATCAAAATGGATAAAAGGAAATGTATCTAGACGTATTTTAGTTTTAGATACATCTCTTTTTATCCATTTTTGATGACAAGTATTTTCGGAAGGAGGGAGTAGAAAACAGAGTTGGTGATGATGGTGTGCGTGCCATCCTGCACTATAGGCCGTCGGATTTATATCTAACGGATAGGAAAGAAACTATGGCAATTTTGCAAAAATATACCCACACGTCTCTCCACGTTCGCAAATAAGGCCTTCCCTCGTTCAACCTTTTCTCTCACAAGATAAACTACTCATACAAATGCATCTTGATGTTCCGTGCAACGCACGGGCAGCTAGCTAATTTCTTTTAAAATAGTTGCTGTGATAATTGGGTTGAAGTGATATATTTTATGTCTGCCCCGAATGATTTCAGATTCACTAGTAGTAACAAAGAAAAGGTTGCCTTGTTAATTAACAGAAAACGGGGTGAAAACTATCACATGAGGCCGGTAAAAACAAGGCACACTGGGTTCAGCGTCATCGTCACTACAGCTGTGCGCGCGCGAGGAGTCTACATATCGAGGGGGCTACCGAGCGAGGCACCGAGACACAATGTTTGAGAGAGAAACCAATTGACAGATTATGATCAGATCGAGTTGTCACCCTTCTGCTGTCATTGTT
>NC_057811.1:366013413-366015792 GCF_018294505.1 Triticum aestivum | reverse complement strand
AACTAGCGAGTGTGTGTGTGTGTGTGGGTGTTTGAAAGAGGAGTAGATAGATTATTATCAAGATCGATGTGCCACCCTACTCCTTCGGTGCCGGGTAGTGTGTGTGTGTGTGTATGTTTGAGAGAGAAGCCAGTCGATAGATTAGTATCAAGATCGAGGTGTCACCCTACTCCTTCGGTGTTGGGAAGTGTGGGTGTGTGTGGGGGGGGGGCAGTGACACTCACATATCTCTACTCTTATAAAAAAATAGAGTTGGTGATGATGGTGTTCCTGCTATCCTGCAATATAGGCCAGCCGATTTATATCCAACGGACAGGAAGGAAACTATGGCAATTTTGCAAAAAGATACCCACACCCCTCTCTGCATTTGCAAATAAGGCATTCCCTCGTTCATCCTTTTCTCCCACAAGATAAACTTCTCATACAAATGCATCTTGATGTTCCGTGCAACGCATGGGCATCTTGCTAGTAGGGAGAAGGAGTTTGTGTGACACATATCTAGCTATATTAAGGGATAGGTAGGTAGCATATGTGTGAGAGACATTATTATACTTTGAGACATTAGTGGCTGTGGGTGGGCGGAATTAAAGGGGTGGGCGTGTTAGACATAGAGAGTGTGTGTGTTTCTGTGTGAGAGACTTGTAGGACGGGGTAGAAAGACGAATTTAACCCTGACGGAGGGAGAGAAATACACGAAGTGCGCGTGTGTGATTCGGATGCCCACAGGGAAATGAGATATGTATGCGTGTGAGAGAGATTGCACAATTCATTCACGTATCACTATCTGGCGATCGTGGACGTGCATCGCTTGAACATAAGTCAATATCTACTTCATATCGTGGCCAAAGGTATAATATCGATTCAACGCTATAAAGATTGGACACTCACATATCAATTTTTTTTCTATTTAAATAAACCTTTTCAGTTGTGCATGCCAAAGTTACAGTGATGTTTCTTCAAACAACCAATGTAGCTATCATGTATATGCACCATTGTTACTCTTGCATTCAAATTCATTAGTCTTGGATGATTTAAGTTTCTATTTTGAAGTAATATATGTAATATTCATATATGAATTCAACGGGTACGCAATTTATGAAATGGAGGCTATGTAATCATATGAGGTAACACTTTTAAGTAGCTGACTACAATATCCATTTCATTTTGTGCGCCTCTACACTAACACGTCAATGCATTATGTTTAAAGTAAATAACCAATGGCACTAAATTATCTATTTACACGAGAAATACATAGGCTGAGCGTTTGATCCCTTTTTTTGTGAACGCGCCACTACACCCGTACGATTGGCCGCGCCCGTGTGAATGTCCAAGTTATCGGCGCATCATCCCGAGTTATTGCCTTTTTTTCTAGGGTGGACTTCACACCAGTTATTAACTGCTGACGCGTGCCCCGTGTACACAGTCTAGCATGACCTTCCCGCTAGCACGGTCCAAAATTAGTTGAAACTGGATACGAACGATCCCGCGGGCGGCAAAAATCTCCCGCCTCCTTCTAAAATTTCCGCCACCTTAGTCTTTAGCATGCGAAATCCCCCTTTTGTCCTTGGTGCACGGAGACCAACAGTTACAATACCGCCCTCATCTACATGATAGGTCGAGGCTGCTTTGGTAACTTCCGGTTCCCCCACTACACGGCACCCCCAGTTCCTCTCCCCCTCCCGCAAAAACGACTAGCTCCACAGCACCAGAGCATCTTACATCACGCCGTCCGTACTTCATCGCCCTTTCTCCCCTCCCCTCTCAAAACCCTAGACTGCTCATCCACCGGCGTACCATAGCCCATTCACTGCCAGCGGCGTCCACCTCGCCGGATCTGCTTCTGCGGCCGCATCTACCCCTCCCACCCCTAGAAACAAGTAGACTGCTCATCCACCACTGTACCACAGCCCATTCAGTGCCAGCCTTGTCCACGGCGCCGGATCTGCTTCGCCGGTACTCTCGTCAACCGCCGCGCATCTGCAGCGGCTCATTCATACTCCCCACCGGAGACGCTTCGCCCACACCCCCCGGAGCCGCCCCACTGACGCCCCCGTCGACGGCCTCTGATCCTCTTTGCCGACACCTTCCTCAACCCTACCGTTGCCGCTTCGCCGACACATTCCTCAACCCTACCGGAGCCGCTTCGCCGACACCATCGTCAACCCTGCCGGGGTAGCTTCGCCTATACCATTCTCAACCCTACCGGGGCCGCTTTGCCAACTCACAAGTCCACGGCCTCAGATCCGCTTCCTCGCACCCTCATCCAACCTACCGGAGCAGCTTCTGACGCCCCGTCCACGGCTGCAGATCTGCATCGTCGACACCACCCTTAACCCAACCACCGGAGCAGCTTCTGACGCCCCGTCCACGGCCGCAGAT